>NC_071262.1:983481-1083481 GCF_023375685.1 Ictalurus furcatus
ATTATTATTATTATTACTACTACTACTACTACATCCCACCGTTCTTTATAATTTATTATTATTATTATTATTATTATTATTATTATTATTATTATTACTACTACTACTACAACCCAGCTTTCTTTATAAATCCAAATCTACACAGTAAATAATGCTGGGTTAGAAACTTCTTCTCCTTCTTCTTCCTCTTCTTCTTCTTATTATTATAAATGAAATCATGTTTCTCTATGGTGAACTTGTATCATGTCTTTAACGGCCACATGAAGCTGTTATTCACAAAAATCCTCTCATTTTACATTTCATCACAAGTCCACAAGAACAAGCCAGCGTGAAATAAAAATATATCTAGAAATAGATATTAACATCTATTTATGTAGCGTAATATGAGCTAAATTTGTTCAGTAATGTTCAAGATATTTTTACTTGTGAAGACATAAGTATTAAATCTAGATGTGTAACTGTCTTTGAAGTTTTCTAAGTCTGATGATTCAGCACTTTTTTGCTGACAGCATTTAAGATGTGTCCCAAATGATGTACTGAACACTTACACTATGCACTATGTACTCTACCCTGAGTGTAGGAATTTCACAAGGGTAGGATCATCTCAAATAAAACACTAACTTTTTTTTTTTACTAACCGGAAGTACAAGCCGTTTCCCAATCGACCGCGAATCACGTGAAACGTAAGAGATGCGACGCCGCTAGCTGTAGAGTTGACGAAAATGCATTTCCTGTTTCAGTTTCCTGTTCATGTCAGTGTTACCTTCTACCATTTCTAAGATGTCTTGTTCACGTGCGTGTTGTCGGCCATCTTGAATTCTTCACCAAGCATCAACGCTCGGTAGCTCCTCCCCTCTTTTGCTACGACCGTCGAGCGCATGAAGTGTCCAACGTTCGACACGTTTTCGTTTTTCACTATTTATAGTACAGGACGGTGTCGAATAGTGTCTTCTGATCGTCTTTGACCGCGGCTGTTTTCTCTTCACAGCTGCTTCGAGGACGACGAGCCTCCATGCGTGGAGGACATCGAGTACTCGTCCTACGGCGAGATCTACAGCGCCACCGAGCTGGACGAAGAGGTCGACGGAAACACGTCCAGCGCCGACGAGGACGAGGACGGGGAAGATCGCGGCAGGAAATCCCGGCACAGGAAGTCGGCTGTGTTCCCTCACGCCTGCCATCAGGATTCCTTAGAGACTCTGAGCCTGAAGAGCAGCAACAGCAACAGCATCGACATCAACAACACGTACCTGAGCTAGAGGAAAACGAGTTTAATGAGAATATTTACGCGATACGTTCCTGACCCGAGCTTTAACGAGGAAAAAATATCACCAGCTAACAAGCAACAGAAATATTACATATATTCATATTAATATAGCTTAGTGAGGGTAAGTTAACTTCACTTACAATAATAGACTTCAGTATAAATAAGTAAAAATAAGAAAGTATCGTTACTTAAGTAGAACGTTCCTTGTTATGCGATATCAGATTTACAGTATAGCTAAGTGACGACAAAATAATTTTCAACATTAACATCTAACAGGCTTAAACTTCTTGGAAAAGCGTTACCGTTACGCACGCCATTCTCTGCGGCGGAAAAAACGTTAGCGCTATCGTATTCTACGTTCAACTGACCTCTGAATCGTCATTTTCAAGGAAATTTAACCTTGTCTTTTGTTAGCAACAAGCTATCCAGCTAATGCTAGTGATGCGCGTGACCTTTAACATTAACGTTCTAGATTTAATCAGTGAAAGCATCTGCATGTTGATTGATTTAAAAAAGAAAAAAAAAAAGCAATGATGTTAATCATATTTGAAAAGTGGAGCTGCAGGACAACTTCCCAACGTTCCGAGTGTGAAGTCCAAGCTACAACTCGGTCGGAAAGTCCGAGTAACGAGTTTTAGTCCTCCTTTTGGAAAAACACGCGTTCGAATCGTAATCGTTTGAATATTCAAATGCGTCCGCATATTAACGAACCTATATATAACGGCAGTGTTAGTTACATGATTATTTTAGATCGCGTAAACATCAGATGATCAAAATGATCCCAAAACGTTACTTTATTTATACTAATTTAGCTAACTTAGCTAGCTTAGTGAGTTCCCGCGTACCTTGGCTTACACACGATGTTCCAATATTAAAGCTTTTTGCTGAATTTGAACATTAAGGAGGACACGTTACGCCGCGCTCGTGCATGAACGTGATGGAGAAACTAAACACGCACAAAAACAATGCACTCGGAACACCGGACAATTCCAATCAGAACATTTTTGTACTTGAACGTTTTGTTCCGTAAGAAAAGGAAGTGAACTGACTTTAGAAACTGATTACAAGAGCATTTCATCCCCGTCTTTCCTGCACCAGACGCAGCGAGCATCTCTGGCCTTTAAACAGCGGTAAACCTCTCGCTCCAGACGCGATTATCTCATTACTATAAAATACTACAGTACTTTTTCATCTGGGAACATCTGGATTAAAAGGTGAAATCCCCACACTACGGATAAAAATAAGTAAAATATCGGATATTAATTATATTTCCGTGTTAGGATTTGAGATAAATCGAAAACAGAGCCGATTCCAACGACTCATAATTTGTTATGTTAAGTAACTAAATGTTGTCATTTATTATAAAAGTAAAACAATTACACAACATCAGCACTTAGTGTGTAAGAGTTAACGTTATATCATTTATATACCGTTTATTTATCATTTTAGTGTCTTTGTTTTTGTGCAGCATTTAAAAAAAAATTTATTAACTGTAATTTTCTGCCTTATTTGTGCACACACACACACACACACACACACACACACACACACACATAGCACTATAACAATATACAAACAAGCGAACAAACAAACGAACAAACAGGCCGGTGTCTCTAAAGGGAACTGTTGAAAACTGCATTAAGAAAATAAAAATTAAATACAAATAAAACTGTTTGAATAAAATTTCTATTCTGTTCGTACTGTTGAGTTTTTTTTTCTTGCTGTCATCTGACCAGATAAAACACACCCCTGATTATTTATTTATTTATTTATTTATTTTAACACCGAATGAATTTACTGGAAAATAATTCATTTATGGAGGAGGAGAAAGAAGCTTTTTTTAGGGAGGATTTCCCGTGATATAAATTAGCGAGCTTCGTTTGTTGAGTTTGTAGCTAACTTTGGGTGTTTTCTGGTTATTCTTCTAACATTAACTGGCTTCAAATAGCGTTCGTTATCATCTGCCAAGGTGCACCGTCATGATGTTACGAACATGTACGCCGTCATGATGTTACGAACATGTACGCCGTCATGATGTTACGAACATGTACGCCGTCATGATTTTACGAACATATAGACCGTCATGATGTTACGAACATGTACACCGTCATGATGTTACGGACATATACACCGTCATGATTTTACGAACATATAGACCGTCATGATGTTACGAACATGTACGCCGTCATGATGTTACGAACATGTACGCCGTCATGATGTTACGAACATGTACGCCGTCATGATTTTACGAACATATAGACCGTCATGATGTTACGAACATGTACGCCGTCATGATGTTACGGACATATACACCGTCATGATTTTACGAACATATAGACCGTCATGATGTTACGAACATATAGACCGCCATGATGTTACGAACATACAGACCGTCATGATGTTACGAACATATACACCGTCATGATTTTACGAACATATAGACCGTCATGATGTTACGAACATATACACCGTCATGATTTTACGAACATATAGACCGTCATGATGTTACGAACATATAGACCGCCATGATGTTACGAACATACAGACCGTCATGATGTTACGAACATATAGACCGCCATGATGTTACGAACATACAGACCGTCATGATGTTACGAACATATACACCGTCATGATTTTACGAACATATAGACTGTCATGATGTTACGAACATGTACACCGTCATGATGTTACGAACATGTACACCGTCATGATTTTACAAACATATACACCATCATGATTTTATGAACATATAGACTGTCATGATGTTACGAACATGTACACCGTCATGATGTTACGAACATGTACACCATCATGATTTTATGAACATATACACCATCATGATTTTATGAACATATAGACCGTCACGATGTTACGAACATGTACACCATCATGATGTTACGAACATATACACCATCATGATTTTATGAACATAGAGACCGTCACGATGTTACGAACATGTACACCATCATGATGTTACGAACATATACACCGTCATGATGTTATGAATCCTCATAGTGACTTTGATACACGCCTTCCAGTAGATCTGAAGGAAAGGAGGCCCCGCTGGTTGAAAGAATGTTAAAGAAGAACCACAGTTACAGTACATTCGTAACCCGCCATTTTGTTTTTGGAAATTCTTCATTAACACTAACTAGCGTTGTTGAGCTTGTCTCTAAAATTAGCTAGCTAGCTTTGTTAGCGGATTTTTTTCTAAAAGTATCTGAACTAGCTTTGATTTATTTAGTTTTTTCTACAACTTTGTCTAGTTTGGTTTTGGGAATTCTTCTAATGTTAGCTGTTTTCTTCTTCATTCCTCCAAACATTTGACAGCTAGCTTTGTGATTGGATCTTCAGCTAGGTTTGTTCTGAGATTTTTTTGTTCGGCGGAAGTTTCTCCAATGTTACCAAGCAGTAGGTTTGTTTAATGGTATATAATGTTTGATAGCTATGTTGGCTAATCTAATGTTAACAGCCAGCTTTGATAGAAGGTATTTTTGTAATGTTAATAGTTAGATTTAATTGGAGATAGGGGGAATTCTTTAATAATAGCTAGCTAGCTCGGTTTGTGGTTCGTATTTACTTACTTTACTGTAGCTAGCTTTGGGGAAGTTTTCTAACGTTTCTAACTCTGGCTTTGTTTAGAGATATTATCCCAGATTTACTCCTACATTAGATAGCTTCGTTTTGGTACTTCCTGTAACGTTTGCTTTTAAGATTGGGGGGTTTCTGTAACTTTACTTAGCTTTGTAGCAATAATAATAATAATAATAATAATAATAATAATAATAAATCATCGAGTAGAGCACGCAGAACAAGCCCAGTGTGTCCTGATGACGTTACACCTATCATCACCTTCACTCGCAATAGAGAGATTTTTCACCTCATCTTTTTCAGCTAGCTACAGGGTTAACTGACATTGTATTGTGTGTATTATTTCAGTTCCTTTAATCAATTTACAAAATGATACAATTGTGGAGAGATGAAAGAGTTGGCAAAATTCCTCGATGTATTACGCAACACGCAGCACACGTCCATCTGTCCTGTAATCCCACGCCGCTCTTTACTGATAGATCGGATAATTAGATCACAGCGTGAGGAAGATCCTCGCTGAGCTCCATTGATATTCTGCAGGTACGACATGCACGCTACACACACACACACACACACACACACACACACACAGTCACGTTTTTTTAATTGCTGTCTGATCTGAGCTCATACACAGAGCTTTCTGTAGAGCTTCCTGTCAGAGACATGATGATGATGCCGAAGACAATTATGATGACAGCGATGATGATGATGACAACAACAATGACGCCAAAGATGATAAAGACGATGATGATGATGGCAACAATGACGACAAAACAAATGGTAATGATGACAGTGTTGATAATGACGATGATGATGACGATGGTATTGACGATGACAATGGTATTGACGATGACGACAATGATGATGATGACGATGATGATGATGGTATTGACAATGACGATGGTATTGACAATGACGATGGTATTGACGATGATGATGATGATGACGATGGTATTGACGATGACGATGGTGATGACGATGGTATTGACGATGATGATGATGATGATGGTATTGACGATGACATTGACGATGACGATGGTATTGACGATGATATTGACGATGACATTGACGATGACGATGATGGTTTTGACGATGATGATGACGATGGTATTGACGATGACGATGATGATGATGACGATGGTATTGACGATGACAATGACGATGATGATGACGATGGTATTGACGATGATGATGATGGTATTGAAAAAATGGTAATGATGATGATGATGGTAATGATGAGTGTTGATAATGACGATGATGATGACGATGGTATTGACGATGACAATGGTATTGACAATAACGATAGTATTGACGATGATGATGACGATGGTATTGACAATAACGATAGTATTGACGATGATGATGACGATGGTATTGACGAAGACGACGATGATGACGATGGCATTAACGATGACGATGATGATTGTATTGACGATGACGATGGTGATGATGATGACGATGGTATTGACGATGATGATGATGGTATTGAAAAAATGGTAATGATGATGATGATGGTAACGATGAGTGTTGATAATGACGATGATGATGACGATGGTATTGACGATGACGATGGTATTGACAATAACGATAGTATTGACGATGATGATGACGATGGTATTGACAATAACGATAGTATTGACGATGATGATGACGATGGTATTGCCAATAACGATAGTATTGACGATGATGATGACGATGGTATTGACAATAACGATAGTATTGACGATGATGATGACGATGGTATTGACAATAACGATAGTATTGACGATGATGATGACGATGGTATTGACAATAACGATAGTATTGACGATGATGATGACGATGGTATTGACAATAATGATAGTATTGACGATGATGATGACGATGGTATTGACAATAACGATAGTATTGACGATGATGATGACGATGGTATTGACGATGACGATGATGATGCCGATGGCATTAACGATGACGATGATGATTGTATTGACGATGACGATGGTGATGATGATGGTATTGACGATGACGATGATGACGACGATGGTATTGACGATGACGATGATGATAACGATGGTATTAAGGATGACGATGATGATGGTATTGACGATGACAATGATGATGACGATGGTATTGACGATGACGATGATGACGACGATGGTATTGACGATGACGATGATGATATTTTCCGCGTGTGACATTTGATGAATAAAATGTGATTTGTGAAGTAGCTGTAAAAACCAAGATGTGCTTTATCACTTCGTCAAATGAAAGGTCAAATATACTGCGAGAGAGAGGTTTTATTTACTGTAATAAATAACGCAAATGTTCTAGCTTGGAGCTGAAGGAGCTCAAGCCACCGAAAGGCCGCTTGGATCCTCCAGCATTTTAATGAGTTTACGAGCGACAGATCGGCGTGAAATATGCGGAATGTGTTTATTTCCACGCAGGAGAAATAATGTTTTATTCCTTACTGAACAAACAGACAAATCATTCAGACAACATTTACTATGATTTATAATTACCTCATAAAGCTGGAGTTAAACTTCACAGGTCACCTTTTTTTTATTATTTTTTTAAAAAAACTATCCTCTGATTCTAGGTTGATTTATAGCTGCTTGTTAGCCGATGTGCTAGCATTTCTGTTTTTATAGCTCTGTCACATTGGTCACAAAAAATACTGCGTTCACAGCAAGTTTATAATTTTAAGATTATATGTTTATTAGTACTATTATTATTATTATTATTATTATTATTATTATTATTATTATTGCATAAAAATGAATAACTCAAGATGTTTAAAGCTACTCTGCTGTTTTTGGTTTTGTTTTTTTTCTCCCCTTCAGAGTAGAGATGATAATGGGATGTGTGACATTTCAGATTTCTTGGAGAAAATTAGAAACTTTATGGCATAATAAACCTGCAAATTAAAAGCTTTAGGGACGTTAAAAAGCCTGTAGCATGAGAATATTGAATAAAAAAAAGAAAAGAAAAAAAAGAAAGAAGACACATGACCGCAATATGGGTGCTATACTAATGCTAATTTAGTAAATGAGGGGTGGGGCGGGGGGGGGGGGGATCATATTTGTCTGACACACTCACTCACAAATCAAAAATAATGTATAATAATGATAAAATTAGTGAATGTTTGTTGTTGTCTTTCAGAGCAGTGGAGAAAGAGTCGAGGGAATTTTATCACTTCCAACCGAACATTCGTCATCAATCCCTGTAAAAATACTGTATCATCCCTGTATTATCCGTTCAACACATATCCAGTATAAATGTAAAAATAGAAAACGCTTATTTACAGACCCATTTATTGCCTTGGTGAGGAATTTATAAACAATGGCATCTGATCTATTTTAGTGGACAACCTAGACTGTAGAACATATACACTCACATATATACAGTGCTATTCTGTAGGGTTAAGGTTAGGGTTGGGGTTGAGGTCAGGGTTAGGATTAAGCTTAGCGTAGGGTTAAGGATAGTGTTAAGGTAAGTGTTAGGGTTAAGGGTTGGGGTTAAGGGTTAGGTTTAGGGTGAAGGGTAGTTTGGATGATAATGTGTTAGAAGCAGCAGTGAGTCAGTCAGTAAATTTGTTGTGGTCTTGGTAAAACCTGCTACGACTCCAACATCTTTTACTGAACACCCCCCCCCCCCCACACACACACACACACATACGATATATTTAAATAAGAATAAATAATTCTACAGAACAGAGCCAGACAACAGAAAGGTCGTGTGGAATACTACTTTTTAACCCTCCGAGTGTTTCGCACTGCTGTAACGGAGGAGGGACTGTGTTCATCGCAAGCTCCACTGACCTCGTCCTCACTCGGATCGATGCAAACAAACAAATAATAATAATAATAAAAACATTTCATAGCTGACTGGATGCTCTTGTGAGCGCGGTGCTTCTCCTCCCGGTAATGACCTCGCCCCACAAACACCATGTTTAAAAAGAAGCAGCAAATCAGCAGGAGAAAGAAAGAAATACGATCCGACACGATCTCCGACCTCGTCATGGGCCGTTCAGCAAGACGAGCCAAAGCAAAACAAAACCAAAGGAAATTGGACCTCAGTGTAACTTTAAGCACAAAAGAAGCTGTTTCATATGATTTCTGCGACTGGAATGGAATGAAATTTATTTTATAAATAATAAAATAAAATAAAGCTGTAAGCCGTAATCATCGAGATTAAAGCAAACAAACAAAAAAGGCTCGAAATATTTCACTTTATGTGTAACGAATCTAGAATATATGAAAGTTCCACTTTTTAAATTAAATTAAGAGAAAAAAGTTAACTTTTTGATGATATTCAAATTTTCTGTGTGTATATATATATACACACATATATATATAGTGTATATAGGTATGGAATCATTAGTGTTGCATGTTGAGCAACATGATTGGTTCAACATTTCTTCCTGTTTCTACCATCGATTGTGTCCGGGAAAGAAAAAAGTCTTGTCCTGGCCTTCACGATCTTCTAAAAGCACGAGATGGGTTTGCTATGAGATGGTTTGAGTTTGAGATGGTTTGTCGCTACGACAGGAAGACAATAATAATAATTAAAAAACAAACAAACAAACAGAGGAACCTAGGGTCTAGTGTTTTGCAAGCTGTTCGTGTGGAGTTGTGCCAGGAAGGAATTCATCACATCATCAGGGTGTGAATGCAAACCTGTGACTTTTAGCCCCGCCCACTGAGTCGAGTGCGGAGTCGAGTATTCGAAACAACTGTGAAAACACCGCGTTGGTCACCTTGCAAAATATAAAATGTAGGGATTTACATAGAAAGAAATAAAATACATAAAAAATAATTTTTAGTGACAGAACAAAAGAATCATGATATAAAATGACATCATAATAGAAAATGCTCAAAAATGTGAAATAATGATTTCTTTTTCCTGTTCAAAGGTAGTGGGGAAAACTTGATGCTTAAGTGAAAGAATATCTTAAAGTTCATTCAGTCTTAAAGAAAACTTAATGTTTAGTAGTCATTTTATTGTGTTTTATTTCCTGCAGTTGCTGTATGTCACACCTCCTGCACATCCGAGAGCTTCATTAGATTCGATTAGAGCGATCGCTTCGGAAAGAACGAGAAGAAAAGACAGACAGAGAGAGCGAGAGAGAGAGAGAGAGAGAGCGAGAGAGAGAGAGAAATCAGGACGACATGGAGAGGAAGAAAGCGAGACTAAAGGCATGGCACAGAAGCGTAACATGATATTTCCACACCACGCCTGCTGTATTTCATTATCTTTTATTTCCTCTTTCCTTTGTCCTGCTTTACGTTGGGAACGGGAACGTCGTTCCTCAGTGAAGTGGAGCGGAAAGGCCAACGTTTCACCGGAAAACTGCTCGTGATGAATTTGTTCTGCTCTTCCCGCGTTGCACGACAGTTCCAGACGACACGCTCAATTTTATCCAGTAGAATTGAGACGGGATTCATTTTCCAAATTCCGGAAATGTGTCTGTTAACGAATGTGGGCGTGTCTCCGTGATGTCACACAATAAATTCCCATTCCAAAACTCATTTTAATACAAACCGATTGTTTTGTCCTTTATAATAAGCGCTTACTATAAGGGGCGTGGCCACACGTGATCATTAATAGGTCACATGACCAGAACACATCTGTTTTCTCTATAAACCTTAGCTGTGCCTGTAGAAGGAATTCAGATGCGCCGTCATATTTTGGGTATGAAGACAATCATTTTACACGCATCAATCATGTTAGAAGGTGTTGATTAGTCTTCTATAACGGCAGCTCCCTTTAGGCCAGAGAACCCTCTTAAGTTCTTTAGAGAAAAATCATCTATTTGCCCAGAAATGGTTCTTCACAGCAGTGCCACAAGGAACCATTTATCATAAGTTCAATAATAATGATAATAATAAAAATAATTTTAAAAAACCCTCCAAACCCTTAGTTAGTGCTTTAAGGAACCAAAGTAAGGTTCTTAAGAGTGATGCCTGCCAGGAGAACCTTTCACAGTCCCATATGAGACCTCGAAGAACCAAAACACTGCTCTGAAGAAGCTATGATGAAACACAGAGAACTCCTTTAATGTGCAGAGAACCACACTTATCCTGCTCAGCTCAAGAACCCCATAGTGAAGAATGCTGCTGCGGAACCTATACTGCTGTAAAGAACCATTCAAGAACCTTTACTTTTATGAGTGTAACATTTTTTTAAACATGAAGAGAGAGAATAAAGAGAGAGAGAATAAAGAGAGAGAGAGAATAGAGAGAATAAAGAGAGAGAATAAAGAGAGAGAGAATAAAGAGAGAGAGATAATAGAGAGAGAGAATAGAGAGAGAATAGAGAGAGAATAAAGAGAGAGAGAGATAATAGAGAGAGAGAGAATATAGAGAATAAAGAGAGAAAGAATAGAGAGAATAAAGAGAGAGAGAACAGAGAGAGAGAATAAAGAGAGAGAATAAAGAGAGAGAGAATAGAGAGAATAAAGAGAGAGAGATAATAGAGAGAGAGAATAGAGAGAATAAAGAGAGAAAGAATAGAAAGAGAGAATAGAGAGAGAGAATAAAGAGAGAGAGAATAGAAAGAGAGAATAGAGAGAGAGAGAGAATAGAGAGAGAATAAAGAGAGAGAGAATAGAGAGAGAATAGAGAGAGAGAATAGAGAGAGAGAATAGAGAGAGAATAGAGAGAGAGAATAGAGAGAGAGAATAGAGAGAGGCTGGTGAGGGAACGAGTGTTTATAGCTGCTATAATGTAAGCGACTTAACGTAAGTGAAACTAACTTATTTCACGGAACACATCTACTCCAAACTGTGAGCCGGCCAGCGCTCCTTCCTCCTCCTCCTCCTCCTCCTCCTCCTTCTTCTTCCTCTTCTTCTTCTTCTTCTTCTTCTTCTTAATACTCTAACGAGATCGTTTGCTCCATGACAGATCGTTCTGAGCACGAGAGAGCGACCAAACATGACGGAAGTGTCAGAGAAAAATCCTCCCTCATTCAAACACACACACACACACACACACACACACACACACACACACACTCACACACACACACTGCCTGGGTGTTGGATACAACTCCAGCTTTTCCATGAGCCAACGAAACATGAAATTAAATTAGCATGTCTATATGTTTCAGAGGCAACCGAGCTGCACAGGAATGATAGACTATCTCTCGCTAAAGACTTCCTCTCTCTCTCTCTCTCTCTCTCTCTCTCTCACTCTCTCTCTCTCTCTCTCTCTACACACATTATGTATACATATATACGAATACATATATATAGCTTTATTATTATATATAGCTTTATAATATATAGCTCTATTTTCTTTGTTTTATCTGACTAATGAATTGTGAAAGGTGTGTGTTTTCATCAAGGCCTTGAAACACAGCGTTAATAGACACTTCATCCAGCTGCGCTCTAGATATTCATCATAACGGCGAAGGCTATCGAGAAGGAAAAAAATCAAAAGCGTGTGGACGTGTTTACTTATTCACACACAGAGGAAGCGTGAGGGTCGTCTGTGGTGAAAACGGTGAAGCACGTTCATGTCGGCCGGTTTCAGACAAATCCGAGCGGATAAACGACGACACGTTCCTGTATCGTATCCCTTCTCAACAACAAGCCCAGTCTTTCTGCATTCCAGCTGGGGTGGATGTTGTGTTCCGAGCGCAGCAGCCGAGGGTCGCGGCGTCCACGGTGCAGCGATTTGACCTCTAAACCTTCTGATCAGAAGCCTGGAGAGTTAGCGTTAATCTCCGCGGAGGCTCAGCTGCACTTTAACCGCTTCCGCTGTTCAGAGTGTCCGTTGTGCTTGCAGTGAACTGTAGCATCTCCATCTGCATTAACCTAATGACTCGGGAAGTGATGTGTGTGGGACGTGTGTTTTAAACCTGATTAAACGTGACCTCCTGCAGAGATTTATTCGGAAAATATCAGCAATAATACTCCCCTCTGATCATTTAATAATACCAGCGCAACGGAAGACGAGTGGGTTCTGTCCTCGTGCCTGGAAGGTCGTGAGGTCAAATCCCAGGACTGACGGCGCTGTATCGTACCGATAGATGTTTACACACTGTTTATACGCATCATTTCATTTGCGTTTGATTAGTTCATTTTAGTAGCTATACATACACCTAATATTTCAATCTAAAAAACAAGCTAGGTTAGGACACACCCATTAGTAACGACAGTACTGGTAACTACACGCCCACAACAGGCAACGTCCTTACCGTCCGTACCCAAATCTGAGGAGAGTAAAATTCCCAGAAGGTCCGCTGGGGTGTTTTTCGTTGCTTTTATCCTAATCATCCTTCTAAAATCCTTCACACTGAGAGGAACTTCAGTGACTGTAAACTCCAGCATGGCTTAAGGGGAAGTGAGCTAGCACATAAAACACAGTTTTGTTCTTTTTTTCTCTTCTTTTTTTTCCCCCCAGTTTTTATTGTTTGCTTTTCCGATCACGGACAGGAGAGCAGAGTGGGGTACAAATAACCGAGACGTGTTTGTATTCTATCGGCACGGTGAGAGAAAGCCGAGCAAAAAGCAGCTTTAAATAAGTAATGGCAGCTTTCTGGAGCTGAGCGTTATAAATGTTTAACTGGTAATCCCTGGCAGCAGAAGGAGCAGCTGGTGGACACGCTGGCGCGCTGCACTACACTCGTTTTGCTGTTTAAATGGATGTAGACTACAGTTTTATAGCCGTTATTACACACCGTTCCCTCGCTACTCGTTGAACGCACCGTTTGAACGCGCTACTCATCAGACTTATCGAACGCACCGTCTCGGCACGTTAATTCCTAAAGACGGCTCGGTTTGTTCTCTTCGCTAAAGGTTCTGCAACAACAGACAAACCTGACGCCACGCTTATATAATACCACGTTTATATAATACCACGTTTATGTAATACCACGTTTATAAAGGGTTCCAGCAACACATTTGAGAAAATATTTCGACATGGTTTTTACTCAGAAGTGTCCACTAACTAACTATTTATCAAACACATTCAATTCGACTGAATTTTTATTTAAATAAAAATAAATCAATAAAAAGGAAGTCACTGGGTAAGTTTGTGAGACATAACGATTCAATAGGCAATTATGTATTAATTATGCGTTAATGATACGTACGTGGTAATAATACATAATTATGTGGAAACTAGCTAGTTGTACTACATACGTATGTGGATATTACTTAGTAATAATGTATAAGTATGTGGAAACTAGCTAGCTACACTACATAAGTATGTGAAAATGGTTAAATTTGTTTAAAAAGTGTTAATAGCTAGCATTTAACTGGCAAGTGTGTAGAAAATAGCTAGGGATAATAAGTAATTACAAGCTACGTACCTATTACCTACTACCTAATTTCCATATACTAATCAGTTATTGCTAGTTTATAACACGTATGCACTTATGACATACTAGCTTATTACCGTATACTAACTTATTCTAGCTCATTATTGCAAACATGGCCACTAAATTCGCCTACTACAGGTAAGCAGCCAGCATTAACTATTAAATTTGTTTATTAAGTACGTAATAAATGTAATAGTAATTCAACATTTAGTAAGTAACTGGAATATAATTGATAAGCTATTAGCAGGTTAGAGGAGTATAGTAAATTGCTAGTATTTAATAAATATGTAGTAAACAGTTAGTAATAACTGAAATTGGGTAATATGTAAAAGGTAAATAGCTTGAGATTGCCTATTATTTCGAGCTTTTTGCTATACAGTAAAGACTTACAGTTACTTATTAATTAATTTCCACACATACATATTATTATTATTATTTATTTATATATAAATACTCATTTATTTTAATATTATTATAATATTCATTTTAATAATCGCAACATTTGAATATTTTTACTCATCGTTACAGACATTTGTCCTCCATGTTTGTTTGTTTGCTCTCCAACATGCGATCTGATTGGACAGGAGGTAAAAAAAAAAAAATGAAAAAAAAAGGCTTAATGTTTTTTCGGTTTTTGAAGCTGGAAAAACAAACAAACAAACAAACAAACAAACAAACAAACAAACAAGAAAAAATAACAAGAACAGATTGTAAGATACCAGGATGATGCAATACTTCCTATAATGCATTCTTTTAGTGCAAAAACAAAACAACAACAACAAAAAAATTATTTTAATTATCCAATCACTCTACTTATATTATACTCATGTTTACAAACAGGCTAAAGTTTTCTGACCGCCTTAAAACTGTTTTATGCCTCTTTGTTGCATAATTTTGGGCTTTTAAGTTTGTTTAATTTACACATTTTACACCATAATGACTGAAAACAAATCTGCAACCGAAGTGAATTTGACTGACAGGTCACATGACGGGTCGTATGTATACCATTGTAAAACAGACAAGCAAACAAACAAACAAACAAACAAACAGACAAGCAAAACAGCCAGCGAATCGATGAGGCCTTAATAATGGAAAAGGAGCTCATTGAATGACCTTCATTTGCATACTGGAATCTGATTGGCTGTTAAGATTTATGATGCAACAACACTCTTATGAACATTAACTCAGGAATTCCGGTGAGATTTTCAGCTTAATCATGTAAATATAACACTGAAAGATTGAGCAGTTTGGTTCTCTGTCTCTGTCTGTCTCTGTCTGTCTCTCTCTCTCTCTCTCTCTCTCTCTCTCGTGATCTTCATTAGATGAACAGATGTGTGTTAATGCCTGCAGTGAGGACTGTATTTCAGTGTTTCATCTCTCCTGCTGCTTCATTATATCTCATCAACACAATTCCCTCGATTCCCTCAGCAACACCTGACACCAGCAAGAAAAGCTCTTTACAAAGTAAATCTTACAGCTGTTTACATTTATTAAAGTTTCACAGCCTCGAATCAAGTCCCGCCTTTCAGTAACAAAGAGCCAATCGTCTTGTTCCTCATTCCTTCCTTCAGACTTCTCTCCATCGCGTCATCAGTCCTGTAGTGTCACTTCGAAACGCCAGAAATCATCACTGACGTTCCTATAGTTGATTATTTCCCTCTCACAGCACCTGATTGGCTGTAATGTTCTATGATGCAATAACACTCGCTTGTTCGACTTTAGCTCACAGATTTTCAGCTAAGGCAGTTAGCTTCAGTTACATTTTTTATGTTTTTGTTATTTACTGTATGATGTTTACGTCTAATCTGTTATCGTTTCTATAGTAACAGCTCGTAACACACTTATGAGCGGATTAAAAGTCTTGTTGTTATTTACCAAAGATAATCATATCATTATAATGGTTTATTGTGTTTGGTGATTTAGCGCGCGGGATTCAGGATTGAATCAACCCCATCTCTGAAATGTCCAGATATCGGGATGTAATTATCCACCTGTAGTCAGATAACCTTTTGGAAATCTGATCTTTGTTGTAATCGAGTTTCACTGTAACATAGCGTGGTGTTGACGCGTCAAAGTCATTAGCATAGGCGGCTAACGCGGTGGTTATTTCTCCAGTGTCTTTATTTTATAAAGGTAACTCCAGCGAGAGAAAATATCATGTAGTGAGGTTTCCACTGCAGGCTCGCTCTTTTATTGTCAGATGAAAGCATTCTGTGTGTGTGTGTGTGTGTGTGTGTGTGTGTGTGTGTGTGTGTGGGTGTGTGGGTGTGTGTGTGTGGTGCTGTCCCTCTTTGTGTAAATCTTTAAAGCCACTCTAAAGCTTATCGTCTCATCTCACGCAGTCGCTGAAGCGAATTGGCGTCACATCTCCAATCGATCCTCATGGGGCATCTCACTCTCCGTCTGCCCTCATCTGTCTCTCTCTTTCCTGTCTCACTGCTTTCCTGTCTGTCTCTCCTGGCTCTGTCCATCTCTCTCTCTCTCTCTCTCTCTCTCTCTCAATAAACAAATCAGTCCACAACATCCTGCGTCCGCAGATTTAGTGCCTCACCCAAGACATGTACAGCAGGAGAAAGAAATGAACGTAGGGATGAAAAACACAAAAAACAGAAGGAAAAGAAAGAAAAATCATAAAGAAAAATGGGGAAGAAAGGAAGGAAAGTGCTAAAGAAATAAACATTGCGTGGCAGGATTGAGGGGAGTGATAGAGTGAATTAAAAAGAATGAAGGATGGAGGCAATAAATAAATAAAGTTACTGAGTTAGTGGTGAGGTTTGTGCTGGAGGAGAACACAGACGTGAGGACAAATTCAAACAGAAATGTTTATAATAATAATAATAATACAACTAACTTCTGCAGTTCTCCAGCTGTGATCCTTGGAGATGTTTTGTCCACTCGAACCGTCCTCTTCACAGTGCGTTGAGACGATATAGACACACGTCCAATTCCAGGTCGATTCATAACATTTCCAGTTGACTGGAACTTCTTAATTATTGCCCTGATGGTGGAAATGGGTGTTTTCAATGCTTGTGCTATTTTCTTATAGCCACGCCCCATTGTGTGAAGCTCAACAACCTTTTGCCGCACATCACAGCTATATTCCTCGCTCTTACCCATTGTGATGAATGACTAAGGGAATTTGGCCTATGTGTTACCTCATATTTATACCCCTGTGAAACAGGAAGTCATGGTTGAACAAGTCACCCTAGTCACCCAAGTGTACTAAACATAATGTAAAATATCAATGGGAATATACTTCAAATATACTGACCAATCACAATCCAGAATTTTTCACCTGGTTCTCCACTCAGCTATTAATTTTTCCTCCTTTAGAATAATAGACACATGGATGTGATGTGTGTGTGTGTGTGTGTGTGTGTGTGTGAATGACTATGTGAGTGAGTGAGTGTGTGAGAGACAGTAAGAGGCCGAGATGGAGTCCTTCCCCTCTCTCTCTCTCTCTCTGCTCAGACTCATCCATCACTCTCGCTCTTTCACTCTCTGACAGCTGCATCACGACGCCGATCAGAATTTCTCTTCAGATAATTGCTTGGCCCCCGGCGCTCGCTCCTGGTTTGGATAAAGACGGAGTGTTTAGATGAACGAGGTCAGGTGTGTTACGCTCACTGGCTCCGATCTCGGCTCAGTCCTCCAACACGCGCACAGCAGCGGGATTATTCATCCTCACGCCACTTCAGCTCATGAAGTTGTTCTGTGACGTGCAGCAATATGGCGGGATCTGAAATAGAAAATAACGACATCACAACTGAATATAATTATTCATATTACACTTTAGATGAATGCAAACATGAAAGTATACTATATATAGCTTCCACTCGCTAGATTAACTTCCACTCGCTAGATTAACTTCCAATCACTACCTTAGCTTCTAACTGCTAGATTAGCTTCCACTTGCTAGATTAACTTCCACTCGCTAGATTAACTTCCACTCGCTAGATTAACTTCCAATCACTACCTTAGCTTCTAACTGCTAGATTAGCTTCCACTTGCTAGATTAGCTTCTAATATCTTAGATTAGCTTTTACTCTCTAGATTAGCTTCCACTGACTAGATTATTGTCCAATTGCTAGATTAGCTTTTACTGACTAGATTAGCTTCCAATTGCTAGGTTAATTTTCACTCACAAGGTTCGCCTTTAATTGTTAGATTAGATTTCACATGCTAGGTTAGTTTTAAATCACAAGAGTAAATTTCAGTGGCTAGATTAGATTCTTTCACTCAGGTTAGTTTTTGCTTGTTTGTTTGTTTGTTTGTTTGTTTGTTTATTTTTGGCTGGAAGTGTGAACACAGCTCAGGTCCAGACTTTGTGGGTGGGGCGAGTGACATCAGCCTCGAGATTGGTGAGCGAGGAACGTATGCGGAATTGACCATGGATTAGCCCCGCCCACCTTAGAAGTAAACGTTGAAAATTTGATCAGCGCTTCCGCTGCAGAATCTCATCATCATGCACACGCACACGAACATTCTGTAGCGCTTTAATTAATTATCGGCTCTGTAATTATTTTCGTCACCTTTGTGCGGCTTAACCGCCGTCTGCGACGCTGTTGAACTTCGTTAAGTGCTCAAATAATTGTGTAAATAATTTCGCACGCGACGCTGCGGTACTGTTTGACTCGCTAATAAACTTTACCCGAGAGAGTGTTTGAAGAGGGAAAAAAAACAAACAGCTGAGAACGAAAGCAGCAGACAGATTAACCGCGACGTGACAGGTACATCACTGTAGCGCTAACTATCACGGTCACGAGTGCGCTGTGGAGTTCTGGATTGTGATTGGTCAGAAGGAGTTTTCTGTGAGGAGAAACGTGTTTATGTAACGTTGATGGAAGGAGCCTCCAGTGTCAGCGCTTTGTAACAGTTCACACTACGAAGCGGCAAGTCACTTGTGGGCGTGGCCTATCCAGAGAGAAACAGCAGCAGTAGCTACAGTATGCATCGCTTCTAAAGCTTACCACGTAAACACGAATTAAATAACGCACTAATCGGTGTGGAAATCGTGTGTGAGATTTTACGTGTCACGTGCTCGACTTCGTACTAGCTCCATTCTCCGATCAGATTAGACTAGATTAGATTAGCTACGTACGCTGACCAGAAGCATCAACGATCTCTGTTACTTCCTTCACAGCTTTATTTTATTCCGTAAGATCTCTATGCGTATTTAACGAGAGGTCGTGTATGTCAGGATAAAATGAAACCACGGTTCTTTCATTTTTTTCATGTGCGTAAAACAGTAAACAGGATGTAATTACAGCTAGGAAGTAAAGTCGTAAGTGAGGCAGCGAAGAAACTTCGGACCACACGCACCGTGAGATCGGTCGGAGGAACGGTGTCGGAGGCGATGGTTCGGATCGGTCATTTCTTTACAGCGTCGTAACTTATTTACGTAGTAGTGTTGCTCATGTACGTAGGAAATGAGCGATGGTCTGCCGTTATGTCGCTGGTTGGGGTGAACGCAGGGCTACGAAGAGTATTCTATCACTTATTTATTACTCCGCGGTCTTTTCTACTTCGACTGGTAACACCTCGTTCGTTCGAGCAGAAACACTCACAAAACACACTTCTGTCAAGCCTTCAGCGAGAGAGTGTTTTATACATCAGCGCCGCCTCACCGTGAGGTCCGACACGCCGTCCCGGGAGTAATAGCTACACGCTACACCTCTCGAGTTTTATTCCCTCGCTTTCTGGAAGCCTGCTGAGGACAGATGTTTAACTCCAGCGCTCATTTTCAGGCGTATTTTTTTTTCTTTCTTCTATCCATTTATCCTGGCCTAGTTTCTGAGCCAACAGGAGGTCCTGGAGAAAAAAGACAAAGAGAGCGCGCGCGAGAGAGGATAGATGGAGTAGGCGGAGGAGCGAGTGGATGAGGTATCAGTGCTTAATATCATTTTCAGTCAGGCGACGTCGTATGAATATTTAAACGGGTCTCGAGGCCGAGCGTTGACTCGAACCAAACCTCCAAAGGGTTCTGCTCTGACAAGAAGTCACGAAAAAAAACCTGAAATAGCACCGCTTCACGTCGCAGCGGATCATCTTACGTATTGGTGGTGTTGTTTTTTGTTTGTTTACCAATATGATGATGGTTGTGGCATCTAGAGTGAGTTTACAGCATTATATTATACACAATCATGAAGGAAAAATCTTTCAAAAACGCTTCGTTTGCTCGGGAAACCTCCTGATGGAGGAAATGCTTTTACGTACATAGACGCTACCAACACCGTGCTTTAATTGGGTTTCAGATAAATAAAAAAAAAAAATAGACTTTCAAGGCTGAAATATGGCAAAATTGTTCCTCCCACAACGTGTTCTGCTCTGAAGGAGCGATTACGGTGATAAATAATGAACCAGGCTTAAATTTGATCAAATCTGTGCTGGGTTTTAATCAAACCATGTTTGAATTTATTCAGTCAAAGGGCTGTATATTATGCCTCTTAATTAATTTATTTATGTTTAGCAATTAAGTTGACTGAAGTTACTTTCTCATCTGTGTTTAATATTAATTATAACTAGCTAAACAGCTAGATTTTTTTTTTTTTTTTTTTTTTTTTTAGAGAATGGGACTTTATCTAAGCTAAATGTGTAATAGTCAGTAAACATTTAATAAGTAAATAAATAAATATTAATATTCTACAATTATGTAAAAAAGTAAGTATGTGATTAGGTTAAATAATAATACTATTCATATGAAAGTGTAAATAATAAATAAAATTAGAAGGCAAACCGAGCCATGTGTTTATAAACGTTGGGGAAAGTCTTTAGCTGAAATGTAAAGTGACCCGTTGCGGCTGTTTGGGATTAAATCTATCGATGAGGACGACTGTGAGGTTGTGTCTGTGGCGTCCTATAAAACGTCTCCATGTGGAGGGATCAGGTGATGACCTCATACACCCGCTGGTGATGACATCATGACAGGAGCTCTTAGTCAAGATAGAAATCTGATTTGTCCTCATAAAACTTTCAGGGCTTCATCTGTTCCTCAGCCATGAGGGAGAAAAAAAAAAGTCCAGCGTGATTGTGTTGGAATCAGACGGAATCAGACCTCAGAACCAGCGAGCGAGAAGAACTCGGCGTGTCTGACGTCTCGGGTTTGAGCTTTCTGGATGGAAACTGGGCTTCAACACCGAACAGAGCGATGTAGCGAAACTATTTTCATCCATAATTGATGGTTTATCAGTCATTTTCTCTCTCTCTCGCTCCGTCTCTCTCTCTCTCTCTCTCTCTCTCTCCAGCGAGAGAAACTAGCAGTCTGATAGTCTCCACCGGATCAAATGTTCCACATCACAACGCCTCCTCATCAGTCCTGCCAACAGTCCACTTTCACCAAATAAAGCACGCATGCACTTTAGCTAGCGCTAGATTAGCCAGGCTAGTCCTGCAAAAACTAGCATGCAGTAAATCAATGCCATTATGAGATTATTACAAACCAAATATAACATTATCCAGCCTTTGTTTTTTTGTTTTGTTTTTAAAGCTGTTGCACATTTCATATACTTTATTGAAAGATAATTTAGCTTTCTTCTAGAAATAAAGGCTTAAAATAAAAAATAAAAATGTTTAAAAAACAAACAAACAAACAAACAAACAAGAAAAAAAGATCTGCCAGTGGAACAAGACACGTAAAAAAACCAAAAGGATTATTTTACGATAGTGTTTTAGGACCAATAGAAATAAAACTACAAGATTTCAAGAATAAAGTCGTAATACATTGAGGAAAAAAGTCATAATATTAAAAAACAACAACAACAACAACAACAATAATAACAATAATAATAATAATAATAATAATAATAATAATATTGCAGTATTTCAAATAAATCTTGTATTTTAATTCTTGTAAGAAATATCAGAAAAAAATTGGACTTACATTTAAGATATTTCATTTCTTGCAGTTTACTTATCGTAGCAGTTTTAACAAATAAATGGTTTGCTAGTTTCATTTTTTTTCATAATGTTACATTTAAACATTAACAAGTAAAGTCAGTAATATTATAATAATATTACTATAAGTAATAGTACGATAGTACTACGATACTACGATAGTAATATCGTTTTCTATTGGCTCACAAGTCCGAAGTTCGTGAATTCAGGTCAAAGTTCAAGTGAAAGGCGCCGTTCACGCTCCGTCTCTCCTTTCTCCGTCAGTTTACTGACAGTTCTGAATTTAATTGACATTTTATTTGTATTTTAATCTGACTGCTCTTTTAGCTGAAAATGTAGAAAAGCGTAGTTTTCTGTTGTTTCGCCATGGCAACGAATCACAAATCTTAAACGAGACGGCGAATGTTCTCCGTCAGCCGCTCGCTACCTGCTAATCGGCGACCGAGCTGTTCGCTTTCTACGAACGTGAATAAAAAAAACGTTCTTTTTGTCTCGTGACTCTTCTGTGACGAAATATCCATAAACAGCTCAAACGACAATTTCTTAACAACTATTTTTTTTCTTGATAATTAATTTTTCCGAGTGCGTACCACAGCACCCTGTCGCTGATCATTTTATCACATCACAACATGTTTTATTCTTTACTTGTCTATGTAGCATTAGCCATTTTGTCCAGTCACGCAGTCGAATCAGAGACGGCGTGAGCAGGACTGGGAAACATTAGCCGTATTTCGACGCTCCGTGTTTAAACGTTGTGCAATTGAGAATGAGTAATGGAGGCCAGAGGCAGTTAACTCACTGACATCGTGTTAAACGGTGCCACAGATGTTGTCTCCAGGTGGTCCGTGATGACGACAGAGTCGTTCAGGAAGAAAAATGACCCGGACGATCGGAGCCGTTAGTAAAGGACGGAGCGGGGGAAAGACGGCTCTGATAGGACGATGCTAAATCCGGGAGAAATGAAAACAATGCATGTCTGATAGCGAACGATCCGAACGAAGTAAACTGCAAACTGTGAAAATAACAGAAGCATCGTCATACAACTGGGCGGACATCTTAAACGTTAATCTCAATCAGATCATCGCTAGCAACAAATGCTAGCTAACAACGATGCTAACCGGGTGAAACAGCTCTTAAATGACCGCGTGTCGTTCTTGATGGTTAGCCGCGAGCAGTCAGGGACAACGAGGGGTTCTGACGCAAAGAAAACAAAAACACTTCCAGCTGTAGAGACGTGAAACAAACACCTGGAACAAACCCAACTCCACCCGCGCTCAATAACACACCTTACTAATCACTTCATTCCAGATCCGCTCGCTAACCTTTATAAACAACGAGTCTAGTAGACAGTACTCGTACTTATACTTGTACTCATACTTGTACTTGCACTCCTACGTGTACTAGTACTCATATTTATACTTATACTTGAACTTGTACTCCCACTTGTACTTGTACTCATAATGGTATTCGTATTTATACTTGCACTTATTCTCGCACTTGTATTTATTCTCCTACTTGTACTTGCACTAGTACTCATACTTGTACTCGCAATTGTACTAATATTTGCACTTGTACTCATACTTGTACTAATATTTGCACTTGTACCCATACTTGTACTAATATTTGCACTTGTACCCATACCCGTACCCATAAGCTGTACTTGCACTTGTATTATACGCTGAAAAACAGGGTATCGATGCTGCCCTAGCGTGTTCCGCATGGTGATTCCATCCTCGGCGGCCTGCTGTAACTCACAGCGAGTGAAAACCAGAATAAAACATCCGATAAAATCAGTACAGGGTTGTAGAAGCAGGTCGGGAATACCGCGCCTGTGATAATACGGTGATATTTATGGCTCTGATGCGCTGTGGAGAGAGAACGGGAACGTCGTCTATACACGAATGATTCAGACAAATGGGTTTTTTGGCATTTAGTCACTCGGACGAGGAGATAAATGTCTTTTCTTACACAACACACCGGTCTGTTATGAACACTTCAGCGCACTGCCGCAGAAAAAGGGTTATTTCAGTCATTAAAGAAATGAATTGCAATGTTATGAAATGAAACATTACATTTTAGGCTAATGTAAATACAAATCGATGATGTTCCTCACTGAAAGCGGGAAGATGTCACGGTTTAGATTCAAAATCTGTACAACGTTCCTGCTGGGATTAGAAAGAAATAAAACATGATGGTGAGCGCTGCTATAGGAAAATAATCAACAACAACAAGAGCACATCACCACCGGTTTTACTCCTCTTCCGCCACAGGAATGTACCACTGATTACAGTTTTTTATTTATTAAAGAACAACACATCGTTCGACATTTTTATCTGTTTATAGCTACATTTAATGTCCGTGAAACAAGAAAATGAAACATTTTCGATTGAGTAAAACTTTTGTCTTTGTACGCGGGGTTTTTCAGAGAGAGCTCGGATGGAGCATTAGCCGAGACCTGGCAACCCTGTGCACAGGATTATTCCTGTTTATGAACTACTTTGCCTTTTTAGAAAGCAACGGCAAACGGCTTGAAGAAATGAAGAAGAAAATAACGGATGAAGAAAGAATTCGAGGAGGAAAAAGCTGGTAATTGTTGACTTAAAAAGTGGAAATCTTAAAAAAAAAAAAAAAAAAAGCACAGTAGCACTCTATGGAGCATCGAGTTATTTCTCGGTATGGAAAAAAAATGAAATAAAAATCGATGCGTGCCCCCGACGCACCTCGCCCAGATGTCTCCAGACTGAGATCAATAAAAAATAAAGCATGCAGAAAGTTGACACAAAAAAGACTCTCTTCTCTCCGTCTTTCTCTGGAGGATGAAACACAGCCGTGTTCTCTCGTTTTTATGACACGGGACACGGTTTTAACGAGCACGTCTCGTCCATTCATCGAGCTGTCGATACTCGGACCTCGGCTCGCCTCTCTCTCCCTCTCTCTCTCTCTCTCTCTCTCTCTCTCTCTCTCTCTCTCTCTCTCCGAGCCTGGATCATCTCGCTGACCTCAGAGCAACTGATTCATTTTTCCTCCTGTTATTCTCCTACTGCACTTTCTGTGAGAAAGACTTCAGTTTTCTTTATTCTTCTACATTTAAACCTCAAACGTTACTCACAGCAACCGTTACTACTCCCATTTTTATTTATTGTTTCGACTCCCTCTCTCTCTCTCTCTCTCTCTCTCTCTCTCTCAAAACGAATAAGCCGAACAGAATCGAGAAACTGCGAACGCGTAAGCTTACGGGCTGTAACGAAGCGCCGACACTGGAGACTCCTTCCGTATACGTCTCTTTACGGGAAAACGTCACCCTATCAAAAATATTTTCCAATGCTTTATTATTAGCACAGCGTCCGACGTACATCGATCGTTATAGAGAATTAATCAACACCGGACGACCAATCAGAATCCAGAACTCAGCAGCGCTGCTTTAGACCAATCCGGATTTTTCTACTTAGAGTTCCAACTGCGAGAAAACCTCAGTTAGCTACTCGTATTATAAAACCCACAAACGCTAACGCTTTAGATCAAGGATCGTTTTTTATCGCGAACACATTGCGGTTTTCAGTAGATAACGTGAATATGGTGAACGTGTCGATTTTTATTGGACTTTTAAAGTCATGGGGGAAAGAAAAATAAGCACGCGGTGCAAACAAATATGAAGCGCCGAGCTGCCGCGACTCGGAGGACGCCGCGAATCGGTGAGAAAGATACGGACGAGCAGGACACCTCCCGCGCTCTCGTTTAACAGAAGGACTGCGTTTGTCTTCAGGTGGGATTAGAAGTTACTATCAGCTGTTCTTGCATCATCTCCGGAGCGTTCACGGATGTATATCTCTGCGTGTGTGTAGTAAACATATGCTCGGATTAGCATATTATTAAAGTTGTGGGGAAAATAATAAATAAATAAAGCCTACTCTGCAATACAGAGCTGTCCTTGACGCTAATTTTTAAAAACAATAAAGAAAGAAAGAAAGAAAGAAGTGCTTGGGGAAGTGAACTGCCCTTCAAACTATTAATTTACACTCCCAGAGGTCGTTTTGAGGTTCATAAATCTAATAAGAGTGTGAGAGAGAGGCAGTATGGGTAATACATAACTCTTTGTTTATGGTACAAAGCGACAGGACGGCAGTCCGGTGTAATATGGATGAGGAGGAAAGTGAAAGTTGGAAGTGGATTATTATACGGAGGAAAAACACCTCCACGAGCGGGATCGATGAGCGGACAAATCGTGGAGGATGATAAACATCCTGGAAGAAAAAAAAAAACCGTGTAAACTCGGGCGAGTGTATTATAACTGCAGCGCATCTTTCTCATTCTTTATTGGGAAACAGGATGTGACTCCATTACTAATTATTGCGCATTGCTTATTGCGTCGTTTTTCTGCGTAATCTCCGTTTTCGTTCCGCGTATGGAAATTAAGGGGAGAATTTCCTGTTTCACGGCAGGTTAAAGCGAATGTTAAACCGGTTTAATAAAAACGCGTACATGTACGAACTTCATTTGTTGTAGTGACGTGGAGATTACTGTATATCAACATGTCAAAGCTGCACGATCGCAATTCTAACGGACAATCTTTAAGGCTTTCGTTGGACTCGCCTTCTCCGAAGCACTCAACGGCTCCGAAGCCGTTAACGTCGTGTTTAATCGCTGTCTTTAAAGTCTTAAAGTGTTGCTAGGTTAAAGCTACGTGTAGCTACCATTTCCGACGGAACGTGCAAGTCGAGGAGTCTGTGTCGCGTTCTTACTGCACCGGGTCCACGATTTATTTATTTATTTATTTATTTATTTATTTATCCAAGAACAGTCATGGAAATCAATCACAGCCCTCCGTTATTAAAGTTTACACACCTGTAAATAATGTCAAAAGGAATCAAATGACGGTTTTAAGAAAAAAAAAATGAATAAAAATGGTTCCGTTAAATCCACCAATAAATAAGCAAGACATTATTGTACACGTTTAATTCACGTGTGTTTTTTTGGGGTTTTTTTTAACGCATGTTTCGTTCTGATACGTTATCGTTTCCGTAGTAACAGCTCGTTCGACAAACGATTCTTGATATGGTGAAGGAATCTGTCGTTGTTGTTATTTATGTAGTATTTATGGAAGGAGTCTCCAGTGCGAGCGCTTTGTAAGTGGTTAGCACGTTCGCCTCACACCTCCAGGGTCGGGGGTTCGATTCCCACCGTGGCCCTGTGTGTGCGGAGTTTGCATGTTCTCCCCGTGCTGCGGGGGTTTCCTCCGGGTACTCCGATTTCCTCGCCCAGTCCAAACACATGCATGGTAGGCTGATTGGCATGTCCAAGGTGTCCGTAGTGTATGAATGGGTGTGTGAGTGTGTGTGTGATGGATTGGCACCCTGTCCAGGGTGTACCCCGCCTTGTGCCCCATGCTCCCTGGGATAGGCTCCAGGTTCCCCGTGACCCTGAAAAGGATAAGCAGTATAGAAGATGGATGGATGGGTAACAGGTCGAGCTGTGTTTTTTTTTTTTTTTGGTGTGTATGTGCTTTACGCAACGGACGAAGGCAAATCCACAAGATTGTCCCCGCAATCTCTGTACTATCACTACTACACCTCCCCCCCACCTCCCCCCCCCCACCCCGGTGAAACCGTAGCCTCCCTGAGCACATCCCGTCTGCTTATAATCACACGCACTCATGGTATTATTTTCCCGATATAAAAACGAGGAGTGCCCCGATTGATCAGTCTTTTCAGGAGCTCACAAACCCGACCTCCCCGGGGGACATCGCACAATCTCTCTGATAAACGTAACACAAGAAACTAAACAGGAACGCAGTAGGAGTGCGTAAACGATCCAATGCCGCTCCGGGACCACGGGCAGAACAACACAACGTAGAACTTGGAGACAGATGGAGAGGAGAAACCGGAGAGCAGAGGGAGCGCAGACAGACAGACAGACAGAGAGAGAGAGAGAGAGAGAGAGAGAGAGAATGTTTTTATCATCTTCCATTTCATAAGAATGGAGAAAGATCGATCGGGAATTAATGACGCTCTGGTAACATGTGGAGAGAAAAACAAGTGGCCACTTGAAAGAGTCTAACCTAATTATTGCTGTATTACATTCCTAATTAATGCGCTCTCTCCCGCAGGAAACTAATCAATACAACAGCTATAGAGTACACTCGAAGCGTGAGTAGGACTCTAAACAACACTCACTCAGACACGGACGACCTAATTAGTAATCATATCCTTTGGAAATGTTGTCTGGGATTCGGGAATCGCCGTCGTCCTCACGTTTAATCAGCAAAGCTGGAAAATCCCTCACTGACAACGTTCGTATGAAAATAAGATCCATAAAAACATCAGACTTGTTATGATAGACGGAAGCGATGATGTAAACGGTATAAAAGAGACCAGACGGTGGATTTGTTGCTTAGACCTGAAGGGAGTGAAAAATACAGAAAAAGAAACGAGCGTGAACACGAGCGTGAGCGTGAGTGACGGCAAAATAACAAACAATATAACATCTTAAATAAAGAAAACTATAATATCTCCTTTTTCTGCCCGTCTAAACAAAACAGGACAAAAAAACAACCCACATCCACTTAAAAGTAACGGCACCCGTCTCTACAGTTTCCAGGCAACTTTAAAGGATGCGTTTATTATCGACTTTTTACAAACGGCAACTTCCTGATGTCTGATAAAATCCTGAAATCTGTGAAGAACAGCCAAGTGTGTCGCTTATCAACATCATTCATGGAGCTAGCATACGTTCATGTGCTGGATACCTCTGAAAATGGACAGAGTATAAAAGCTAGAGTAACGCTGGAGTGTGCAACGTTCAGAGTCCAGCGGGGCTAAAAATAGACAAAGGCGTGTCAGGTGTTCATCGAGACCAACGTGACGGGTTTAAATGTGCCGGCGTTGTCACCGATAATCGCAGCGATGTTTGTTGGTAAACAAAAGCTTTTAGCTGTACTCGTGTTCGACGCACGTGCATCTGAGAGGGCTTCGGCTGAACGTGCGTCGTGATGACGTCACATGACCGGTCTCGGCCCGAACGCACAGAAACGCTACGATTTTTTTCCCGCAGAAAAAAACGAATCCTGGAGGGACTTCCCAACATTTTATCTTTTTGTACGCCGATTCACACCGCTGATCAAAGACGGTAATCGGTGATATGGTGGAGTTTTCTCTAAGGGGAAATGTGTATGTTTAACATTTATGGAAGGAGTCTCCAGTGTCAGAGATAAAGCTGGAAGATTTCCCTCTTTGCGGTTACATGAGCTGTGTTTTTTAAATTTTGTTATCTCATTAACTTCAAGAGAGAGAATAAAGAGAGGCTGCTATAACGTAAGTGAGAACAGGAGCTAACTTGTTAACCAGATGTGGATATAAAAAAATTATGATGTATAGTTTTTAATAAATAAAATTAATAAAAATGACAGTGATGGGAAAATTGTTGTGGTATGAGAGAAATAAAACAGTTCTAGGAAAATGATCAGCGTATAAGAGCAACAGGATCCCCCCGCCCCCCCCCCCCCTGCACCCCACTGCCCCTCCCCTGTATGGTATCTCAGAAGCTCGTGGTTCTTGCGAGGACGTGCAGCAAATACACCACATTTACAGAAAGTCACTGAAACTGAGGTGCAAATAGCTCACTTTATAAAATGTCAACGAGCCCCGAGGTCGTCCTATAGACGCTAATACGGAGCATTACGAAGAGAGTCGTCCTTCTCCCAAACACACTCCCGGAAAATAACGACTGCTGAAATGTCCTCTCAGTGTTCTGTTCATGGAACGGTGAGATGGTGAAATGTCGGTGTCGGACACAACGCCAGGGGAAAACAGGAGCGAGGCGGAGAGAAACGAGTGTCAGGGTGTGTAATTAGACGGACCAATCCGATCACAGCAGACCCGTGAAGAGAGATTCCTGTCATGTGGGCTGAGCAGCTTCTAAAAATCTGTGATGTTTGAAAAGGAAACCAAATCACGTTACACTTTCACTATTGACGAGCTGGAGTTCATGCCCCCTGTCTCTTTCTGTTTACTTTCTATTAGAGGAATGTTAGCGATATACTGTAAGCGTATTAAAGCCAAACATTAAAGCGGTAAAATCAAGTCGAGACGAAAGCAGAGCACCGAACAAAACATGACTGATGTAAGATGGTGGGAAGGGGGCGGGGCTTCCACGGTGTCCGTTATTCCGCATTCGACTAAAGGTAATAAATTGTCATTTACGACAAATAAAACGGCCTCCGATTTCGGGATGGTCTAATCAACGCGCGAGTTCAGCAAGCGATGCCGAATCGACATGGCCGCTCGCAGCATCAGTAGTAAACCCAGCAGCACTTCTTCTCTTTACATGAGTTATACTGTATTTCCACACACATTAGCTTTAGAGCAATCAGCGTACAGACATGTTCACTTATTAACTCTAACACTGACTCTACACTTCACTGTTCTGAGGTAAATATACATCACTCAGCACAGTTAGCTGGCTAGCTCGTCGCTAACAAAAGATAAACATGGAGGTGGAGGTCGAAAAATTCAGAGTCTGACTCCGTTAAGGTCCGAACAGCTGCACAAGATTCACACCTTAATCTGCAGATTTTAATACAGAAGAATAAAGACTCTTTAGATGTAACTATGAGCTGCTGTTATAGAAAACTAATCAACGCCTTCTGACCAATCACAGTCCAGAACTCAACGGCACTGTGCTGCCGGCATTTTTTCCGGCAGTCGGATGGGTGATGATTATAGATCCTGACTCACGCAGAGAACGAGTGCCAAGTGGTATTTGTTCCGAGCTGATTTCACTAACGAGCTTTCCTCTTTCACAAACACGGGGAAGTTAATCAGGCGTCACGACGGAGCGAATACCTGCAGACGCTCGGCTCACCGCGGATCCAGCCGAGTAGCCACGTTAAGACTGATTAGCAGTGCTGGGATTAGTGAATGAAATAATCCATCATTGACATTTCACATTCGTGTCAGGGGTTACACTGACGAGGAATCTGGAGCAATTCCGCATCTTATATATATATATATATATATATATATATATATATATATATATATATATATATATATATAGATGTGTAATAAATTAGCTCCATACAAGAGTGTTTTAAGGACAAAAACCTGACAAACATCTTGAAATAAAACATCTGAACAACATCTGGAGGCGTGGTAACTGTGGTATAATAAACTGTGGTATAAGCGGTTTATGATATTAAAAACTAAAATGATAATGAAACTAAATACAAATGAAAAGTAATGAATTTCGAAAGATAAAAACGAAATCGAGACTATTTGTATAGTCAGCAGAAACGGAAATTGGAAACCAAAATACGAAACGAAATAAAAATACAAACTAGCAGTATTTTTGATCCGGTTAATACACACAGTCTCTTAGAACAAATGGTTCTTTAAGGGTTCTGGATCATTAAGAAGTCCTTAGCTTCCAAAAATGGTCAGAACTCTTTCTGCTAGGGAAACACGCTTTGTTCTGGGGTTCTACACAGAACCTGTATTTCCCCAGAGGGACAACTGGAAAACCCTAAAAGGTTCTTGGTGTTAAGAAGAAAATAATCACCCAGTTAATACGTACACTCTTAGGAAAGTTCCTTAGGGGTTCCCTTCAGGGTATAATTGTTGGATAATTGAGGGTTCTTTAAGGGTATAATGGTTGGATAATTGTGGGTTCTTTAAGTGTATAATTGTTGCATAATTGGGGGTTCTTTAAGGGTATAACGGTTGGATTATTGAGGGTTCTTTAAGGGTATAACGGTTGGATAATTGAGGGTTCTTTAAGGGTATAATGGTTGGATAATTGAGGGTTCTTTAAGGGTATAACGGTTGGATAATTGAGGGTTCTTTAAGGGTATAATGGTTGGATAATTGAGGGTTCATTAAGGGTATAATTGTTGAACAATTGAGGGTTCTTTAAGGGTATAATTGTTGGATAATTGAGGGTTCTTTAAGGGTATAATGGTTGGATAATTGAGGGTTCTTTAAGGGTATAATGGTTGGATAATTGAGGGTTCTTTAAGGGTATAATTGGTGGATAATTTAGGGTTCTTTAAGTGTATAATGGTTGGATGATTGAGGGTTCTTTAAGGGTATAATTGTTGGATAATTGAGGGTTCTTTAAGGGTATAATGGTTGAATAATTGAGGGTTCTTTAAGGGTATAGTTGTTGGATAATTGAGGGTTCTTTAAGTGTATAATGGTTGGATAATTGAGGGTTCTTTAAGGGTATAATTGTTGAATAATTGAGGGTTCTTTAAGGGTATAATGGTTGAATAATTGAGGGTTCTTTAAGGGTATAATGGTTGGATAATTGCGGGTTCTTTAAGGGTATAGTTGTTGGATAATTGAGGGTTCTTTAAGGGTATAACGGTTGGATAATTGAGGGTTCTTTAAGGGTATAACGGTTGGATAATTGAGGGTTCTTTAAGGGTATAATTGTTGAATAATTGAGGGTTCTTTAAGGGTATAACGGTTGGATAATTGAGGGTTCTTTAAGGGTATAATGGTTGGATAATTGCGGGTTCTTTAAGGGTATAATTGTTGGATAATTGAGGGTTCTTTAAAGGTATAGTTGTTGGATAATTGAGGGTTCTTTAAGGGTATAATTGTTGGATAATTGGGGGTTCTTTAAGGGTGTAATTGTTGAATAATTGAGGGTTCTTTAAGGGTATAGTTGTTGGATAATTGAGGGTTCTTTAAGGGTATAATTGGTGGATATTTGAGGATTCTTTAAGGGTATAATTGTTGGATAATTGAGGGTTCTTTAAGGGTATAATGGTTGGATAATTGAGGGTTCTTTAAGGGTATAATTGGTGGATAATTGAGGGTTCTTTAAGGGTATAATGGTTGGATAATTGAGGGTTCTTTAAGGGTATAACGGTTGGATAATTGAGGGTTCTTTAAGGGTATAACGGTTGGATAATTGAGGGTTCTTTAAGGGTATAACGGTTGGATAATTGAGGGTTCTTTAAGGGTATAATTGTTGGATAATTGAGGGTTCTTTAAGGGTATAATGGTTGGATAATTGCGGGTTGTTTAAGGGTATAGTTGTTGGATAATTGAGGGTTCTTTAAGGGTATAATGGTTGGATCATTGAGGGTTCATTAGAGGTATAATTGTTGGATAATTGAGGGTTCTTTAAGGGTATAATTGTTGGATAATTGAGGGTTCTTTAAGGGTATAATTGGTGGATAATTGAGGGTTCTTTAAGAGTATAATGGTTGGATAATTGAGGGTTCTTTAAGGGTATAATTGGTGGATAATTGAGGGTTCTTTAAGGGTATAGTTGTTGGATAATTGAGGGTTCTTTGAGGGTATAACTGTTGGATAATTGAGGGTTCTTTAAGGGTATAGTTGTTGGATAATTGAGGGTTCTTTAAGGGTATAACGGTTGGATAATTGAGGGTTCTTTAAGGGTATAACGGTTGGATCATTGAGGGTTCTTTAAAGGTATAATTGTTGGATAATTGAGGGTTCTTTAAGGGTATAATTGTTGGATAATTGAGGGTTCTTTAAGGGTATAATTGGTGGATAATTGAGGGTTCTTTAAGGGTATAGTTGTTGGATAATTGAGGGTTCTTTAAGGGTATAACTGTTGGATAATTGAGGGTTCTTTAAGGGTATAGTTGTTGGATAATTGAGGGTTCTTTAAGGGTATAACGGTTGGATAATTGAGGGTTCTTTAAGGGTATAACGGTTGGATAATTGAGGGTTCTTTAAGGGTATAGTTGTTGGATAATTGAGGGTTCTTTAAGGGTATAATTGTTGGATAATTGAGGGTTCTTTAAGGGTATAATGGTTGGATAATTGTGGGTTCTTTAAGTGTATAATTGTTGGATAATTGAGGGTTCTTTAAGGGTATAATTGTTGAATAATTGAGGGTTCTTTAAGGGTATAATTGTTGGATAATTGAGGGTTCTTTAAGGGTATAATTGGTGGATAATTGAGGGTTCTTTAAGGGTATAATTGTTGGATAATTGATGGTTCTTTAAGGGTATAATTGGTGGATAATTGAGAGTTCTTTAAGAGTATAATGGTTGGATAATTGAGGGTTCTTTAAGGGTATAATTGGTGGATAATTGAGGGTTCTTTAAGGGTATAGTTGTTGGATAATTGAGGGTTCTTTGAGGGTATAACGGTTGGATAATTGAGGGTTCTTTAAGGGTATAACGGTTGGATAATTGAGGGTTCATTAAGGGTATAACGGTTGGATAATTGAGGGTTCTTTAAGAGTATAATGGTTGGATAATTGAGGGTTCTTTAAGGGTATAATGGTTGGATAATTGCGGGTTCTTTAAGGGTATAGTTGTTGGATAATTGAGGGTTCTTTAAGGGTATAGTTGTTGGATAATTGAGGGTTCTTTAAAGGTATAGTTGTTGGATAATTGAGGGTTCTTTAAGGGTATAATTGTTGGATAATTGGGGGTTCTTTAAGGGTGTAATTGTTGAATAATTGAGGGTTCTTTAAGGGTATAGTTGTTGGATAATTGAGGGTTCTTTAAGGGTATAATTGGTGGATAATTGAGGGTTCTTTAAGGGTGTAATTGTTGGATAATTGAGGGTTCATAAAGGGTATAATGGTTGGATAATTGAGGGTTCTTTAAGGGTATAATTGGTGGATAATTGAGGGTTCTTTAAGGGTATAATTGGTGGATAATTGAGGGTTCTTTAAGGGAATAATGGTTGGATAATTGTGGGTTCTTTAAGTGTATAATTGTTGCATAATTGAGGGTTCTTTAAGGGTATAACGGTTGGATTATTGAGGGTTCTTTAAGGGTATAACGGTTGGATAATTGAGGGTTCTTTAAGGGTATAATGGTTGGATAATTGAGGGTTCTTTAAGGGTATAACGGTTGGATAATTGAGGGTTCTTTAAGGGTATAATGGCTGGATAATTGAGGGTTCATTAAGGGTATAATTGTTGAACAATTGAGGGTTCTTTAAGGGTATAATTGTTGGATAATTGAGGGTTCTTTAAGGGTATAATGGTTGGATAATTGAGGGTTCTTTAAGGGTATAATGGTTGGATAATTGAGGGTTCTTTAAGGGTATAATTGGTGGATAATTGAGGGTTCTTTAAGTGTATAATGGTTGGATGATTGAGGGTTCTTTAAGGGTATAATTGTTGGATAATTGAGGGTTCTTTAAGGGTATAGTTGTTGGATAATTGAGGGTTCTTTAAGGGTATAGTTGTTGAATAATTGAGGGTTCTTTAAGGGTATAGTTGTTGGATAATTGAGGGTTCTTTAAGGGTATAGTTGTTGGATAATTGAAGGTTCTTTAAAGGTATAGTTGTTGGATAATTGAGGGTTCTTTAAGGGTATAATTGTTGGATAATTGGGGGTTCTTTAAGGGTGTAATTGTTGAATAATTGAGGGTTCTTTAAGGGTATAGTTGTTGGATAATTGAGGGTTCTTTAAGGGTATAATTGGTGGATAATTGAGGGTTCTTTAAGGGTGTAATTGTTGGATAATTGAGGGTTCATAAAGGGTATAATGGTTGGATAATTGAGGGTTCTTTAAGGGTATAATTGGTGGATAATTGAGGGTTCTTTAAGGGTATAATTGGTGGATAATTGAGGGTTCTTTAAGGGTATAATGGTTGGATAATTGTGGGTTCTTTAAGTGTATAATTGTTGCATAATTGAGGGTTCTTTAAGGGTATAACGGTTGGATTATTGAGGGTTCTTTAAGGGTATAACGGTTGGATAATTGAGGGTTCTTTAAGGGTATAATGGTTGGATAATTGAGGGTTCTTTAAGGGTATAACGGTTGGATAATTGAGGGTTCTTTAAGGGTATAATGGTTGGATAATTGAGGGTTCATTAAGGGTATAATTGTTGAACAATTGAGGGTTCTTTAAGGGTATAATTGTTGGATAATTGAGGGTTCTTTAAGGGTATAATGGTTGGATAATTGAGGGTTCTTTAAGGGTATAATGGTTGGATAATTGAGGGTTCTTTAAGGGTATAATTGGTGGATAATTGAGGGTTCTTTAAGTGTATAATGGTTGGATGATTGAGGGTTCTTTAAGGGTATAATTGTTGGATAATTGAGGGTTCTTTAAGTGTATAATGGTTGGATAATTGAGGGTTCTTTAAGGGTATAATTGTTGAATAATTGAGGGTTCTTTAAGGGTATAATGGTTGAATAATTGAGGGTTCTTTAAGGGTATAATGGTTGGATAATTGCGGGTTCTTTAAGGGTATAGTTGTTGGATAATTGAGGGTTCTTTAAGGGTATAACGGTTGGATAATTGAGGGTTCTTTAAGGGTATAACGGTTGGATAATTGAGGGTTCTTTAAGGGTATAATTGTTGAATAATTGAGGGTTCTTTAAGGGTATAACGGTTGGATAATTGAGGGTTCTTTAAGGGTATAATGGTTGGATAATTGCGGGTTTTTTAAGGGTATAATGGTTGGATAATTGAGGGTTCTTTAAAGGTATAGTTGTTGGATAATTGAGGGTTCTTTAAGGGTATAATTGTTGGATAATTGGGGGTTCTTTAAGGGTGTAATTGTTGAATAATTGAGGGTTCTTTAAGGGTATAGTTGTTGGATAATTGAGGGTTCTTTAAGGGTATAATTGGTGGATATTTGAGGGTTCTTTAAGGGTATAATTGTTGGATAATTGAGGGTTCTTTAAGGGTATAATGGTTGGATAATTGAGGGTTCTTTAAGGGTATAATTGGTGGATAATTGAGGGTTCTTTAAGGGTATAACGGTTGGATAATTGAGGGTTCTTTAAGGGTATAACGGTTGGATAATTGAGGGTTCTTTAAGGGTATAACGGTTGGATAATTGAGGGTTCTTTAAGGGTATAATTGTTGGATAATTGAGGGTTCTTTAAGGGTATAATGGTTGGATAATTGCGGGTTCTTTAAGGGTATAATTGTTGGATAATTGCGGGTTGTTTAAGGGTATAGTTGTTGGATAATTGAGGGTTCTTTAAGGGTATAGTTGTTGGATAATTGAGGGTTCTTTAAAGGTATAGTTGTTGGATAATTGAGTGGTCTTTAAGGGTGTAATTGTTGAATAATTGAGGATTCGTTAAGGGTATAGTTGTTGGATAATTGAGGGTTCTTTAAGGGTATAATGGTTGGATAATTGAGGGTTCTTTAAGGGTATAGTTGTTGGATAATTGAGGGGTCTTTAAGGGTATAATTGGTGGATAATTGAGGGTTCTTTAAGGGTATAATTGGTGGATAATTGAGGGTTCTTTAAGGGTATAATGGTTGGATCATTGAGGGTTCTTTAGAGGTATAATTGTTGGATAATTGAGGGTTCTTTAAGGGTATAATTGTTGGATAATTGAGGGTTCTTTAAGGGTATAATTGGTGGATAATTGAGGGTTCTTTAAGAGTATAATGGTTGGATAATTGAGGGTTCTTTAAGGGTATAATTGGTGGATAATTGAGGGTTCTTTAAGGGTATAGTTGTTGGATAATTGAGGGTTCTTTGAGGGTATAACTGTTGGATAATTGAGGGTTCTTTAAGGGTATAGTTGTTGGATAATTGAGGGTTCTTTAAGGGTATAACGGTTGGATAATTGAGGGTTCTTTAAGGGTATAACGGTTGGATCATTGAGGGTTCTTTAAAGGTATAATTGTTGGATAATTGAGGGTTCTTTAAGGGTATAATTGTTGGATAATTGAGGGTTCTTTAAGGGTATAATTGGTGGATAATTGAGGGTTCTTTAAGGGTATAACTGTTGGATAATTGAGGGTTCTTTAAGGGTATAGTTGTTGGATAATTGAGGGTTCTTTAAGGGTATAACGGTTGGATAATTGAGGGTTCTTTAAGGGTATAACGGTTGGATAATTGAGGGTTCTTTAAGGGTATAGTTGTTGGATAATTGAGGGTTCTTTAAGGGTATAATTGTTGGATAATTGAGGGTTCTTTAAGGGTATAATGGTTGGATAATTGCGGGTTCTTTAAGTGTATAATTGTTGGATAATTGAGGGTTCTTTAAGGGTATAATTGTTGAATAATTGAGGGTTCTTTAAGGGTATAATTGTTGGATAATTGAGGGTTCTTTAAGGGTATAATGGTTGGATAATTGAGGGTTCTTTAAGGGTATAATGGTTGGATAATTGCGGGTTCTTTAAGGGTATAATGGTTGGATAATTGTGGGTTCTTTAAGGGTATAGTTGTTGGATAATTGAGGGTTCTTTAAGGGTATAATTGTTGGATAATTGAGGGTTCTTTAAGGGTATAATGGTTGGATAATTGAGGGTTCTTTAAGGGTATAATTGGTGGATAATTGCGGGTTCTTTAAGGGTATAGTTGTTGGATAATTGAGGGTTCTTTAAGGGTATAATTAGTGGATAATTGAGGGTTCTTTAAGTGTATAATGGTTGGATAATTGAGGGTTCTTTAAGGGTATAATTGTTGGATAATTGAGGGTTCTTTAAGTGTATAATGGTTGGATAATTGAGGGTTCTTTAAGGGTATAATTGTTGAATAATTGAGGGTTCTTTAAGGGTATAATGGTTGAATAATTGCGGGTTCTTTAAGGGTATAATTGTTGGATAATTGAGGGTTCTTTAAGGGTATAATGGTTGGATAATTGAGGGTTCTTTAAGGGTATAACAGCTGGATAATTGAGGGTTCTTTAAAGGTATAACGGTTGGATAATTGCGGGTTCTTTAAGGGTATAATTGTTGGATAATTGAGGGTTCTTTAAGTGTATAATGGTTGGATAATTGAGGGTTCTTTAAGGGTATAATTGTTGAATAATTGAGGGTTCTTTAAGGGTATAATTGTTGGATAATTGAGAGTTCTTTAAGGGTATAATTGGTGGATAATTGAGGGTTCTTTAAGAGTATAATGGTTGGATATTTGAGGGTTCTTTAAGGGTATAATTGGTGGATAATTGAGGGTTCTTTAAGGGTATAGTTGTTGGATAATTGAGGGTTCTTTAAGGGTATAACTGTTGGATAATTGAGGGTTCTTTAAGGGTATAGTTGTTGGATAATTGAGGGTTCTTTAAGGGTATAACGGTTGGATAATTGAGGGTTCTTTAAGGGTATAACGGTTGGATAATTGAGGGTTCTTTAAGGGTATAATGGTTGGATAATTGAGGGTTCTTTAAGGATATAATGGTTGGATAATTGAGGGTTCTATAAGGGTATAACGGTTGGATAATTGAGGGTTCTTTAAAGGTATAGTTGTTGGATAATTGAGGGTTCTTTAAGGGTATAATTGTTTGATAATTGGGGGTTGTTTAAGGGTGTAATTGGTGGATAATTGAGGGTTCTTTAAGAGTATAATGGTTGGATAATTGAGGGTTCTTTAAGGGTATAATTGGTGGATAATTGAGGGTTCTTTAAGGGTATAGTTGTTGGATAATTGAGGGTTCTTTAAGGGTATAATTGGTGGATAATTGAGGGTTCTTTAAGAGTATAATGGTTGGATAATTGAGGGTTCTTTAAGGGTATAATTGGTGGATAATTGAGGGTTCTTTAAGGGTATAGTTGTTGGATAATTGAGGGTTCTTTAAGGGTATAATTGTTGAATAATTGAGGGTTCTTTAAGGGTATAATTGTTGGATAATTGAGGGTTCTTTAAGGGTATAATTGGTGGATAATTGAGGGTTCTTTAAGAGTATAATGGTTGGATATTTGAGGGTTCTTTAAGGGTATAATTGGTGGATAATTGAGGGTTCTTTAAGGGTATAGTTGTTGGATAATTGAGGGTTCTTTAAGGGTATAACTGTTGGATAATTGAGGGTTCTTTAAGGGTATAGTTGTTGGATAATTGAGGGTTCTTTAAGGGTATAACGGTTGGATAATTGAGGGTTCTTTAAGGGTATAACGGTTGGATAATTGAGGGTTCTTTAAGGGTATAATGCTTGGATAATTGAGGGTTCTTTAAGGGTATAATGGTTGGATAATTGAGGGTTCTATAAGGGTATAACGGTTGGATAATTGAGGGTTCTTTAAAGGTATAGTTGTTGGATAATTGATGGTTCTTTAAGGGTATAATTGTTTGATAATTGGGGGTTGTTTAAGGGTGTAATTGGTGGATAATTGAGGGTTCTTTAAGAGTATAATGGTTGGATAATTGAGGGTTCTTTAAGGGTATAATTGGTGGATAATTGAGGGTTCTTTAAGGGTATAGTTGTTGGATAATTGAGGGTTCTTTAAGGGTATAATTGGTGGATAATTGAGGGTTCTTTAAGAGTATAATGGTTGGATAATTGAGGGTTCTTTAAGGGTATAATTGGTGGATAATTGAGGGTTCTTTAAGGGTATAGTTGTTGGATAATTGAGGGTTCTTTGAGGGTATAACTGTTGGATAATTGAGGGTTCTTTAAGGGTATAGTTGTTGGATAATTGAGGGTTCTTTAAGGGTATAACGGTTGGATAATTGAGGGTTCTTTAAGGGTATAACGGTTGGATCATTGAGGGTTCTTTAAAGGTATAATTGTTGGATAATTGAGGGTTCTTTAAGGGTATAATTGTTGGATAATTGAGGGTTCTTTAAGGGTATAATTGGTGGATAATTGAGGGTTCTTTAAGGGTATAGTTGTTGGATAATTGAGGGTTCTTTAAGGGTATAGTTGTTGGATAATTGAGGGTTCTTTAAGGGTATAACGGTTGGATAATTGAGGGTTCTTTAAGGGTATAACGGTTGGATAATTGAGGGTTCTTTAAGGGTATAGTTGTTGGATAATTGAGGGTTCTTTAAGGGTATAATTGTTGGATAATTGAGGGTTCTTTAAGGGTATAATGGTTGGATAATTGCGGGTTCTTTAAGTGTATAATTGTTGGATAATTGAGGGTTCTTTAAGGGTATAATTGTTGAATAATTGAGGGTTCTTTAAGGGTATAATTGTTGGATAATTGAGGGTTCTTTAAGGGTATAATTGGTGGATAATTGAGGGTTCTTTAAGTGTATAATTGTTGGATAATTGAGGGTTCTTTAAGGGTATAATTGGTGGATAATTGAGAGTTCTTTAAGAGTATAATGGTTGGATAATTGAGGGTTCTTTAAGGGTATAATTGGTGGATAATTGAGGGTTCTTTAAGGGTATAGTTGTTGGATAATTGAGGGTTCTTTGAGGGTATAACGGTTGGATAATTGAGGGTTCTTTAAGAGTATAATGGTTGGATAATTGAGGGTTCTTTAAGGGTATAATGGTTGGATAATTGCGGGTTCTTTAAGGGTATAGTTGTTGGATAATTGAGGGTTCTTTAAGGGTATAGTTGTTGGATAATTGAGGGTTCTTTAAAGGTATAGTTGTTGGATGATTGAGGGTTCTTTAAGGGTATAATTGTTGGATAATTGGGGGTTCTTTAAGGGTGTAATTGTTGAATAATTGAGGGTTCTTTAAGGGTATAGTTGTTGGATAATTAAGGGTTCTTTAAGGGTATAATTGGTGGATAATTGAGGGTTCTTTAAGGGTGTAATTGTTGGATAATTGAGGGTTCATAAAGGGTATAATTGGTGGATAATTGAGGGTTCTTTAAGGGTATAATGGTTGGATAATTGTGGGTTCTTTAAGGGTATAATTGGTGGATAATTGAGGGTTCTTTAAGGGTATAATGGTTGGATAATTGTGGGTTCTTTAAGTGTATAATTGTTGCATAATTGAGGGTTCTTTAAGGGTATAACGGTTGGATTATTGAGGGTTCTTTAAGGGTATAACGGTTGGATAATTGAGGGTTCTTTAAGGGTATAACGGTTGGATAATTGAGGGTTCTTTAAGGGTATAACGGTTGGATAATTGAGGGTTCTTTAAGGGTATAATGGTTGGATAATTGAGGGTTCATTAAGGGTATAATTGTTGAACAATTGAGGGTTCTTTAAGGGTATAATTGTTGGATAATTGAGGGTTCTTTAAGGGTATAATGGTTGGATAATTGAGGGTTCTTTAAGGTTATAATGGTTGGATAATTGTGGGTTCTTTAAGGGTATAATGGTTGGATAATTGTGGGTTCTTTAATGGTATAGTTGTTGGATAATTGAGGGTTCTTTAAGGGTATAATTGTTGGATAATTGAGGGTTCTTTAAGGGTATAATGGTTGGATAATTGAGGGTTCTTTAAGGGTATAATTGGTGGATAATTGCGGGTTCTTTAAGGGTATAGTTGTTGGATAATTGAGGGTTCTTTAAGGGTATAATTGGTGGATAATTGAGGGTTCTTTAAGTGTATAATGGTTGGATAATTGAGGGTTCTTTAAGGGTATAATTGTTGGATAATTGAGGGTTCTTTAAGTGTATAATGGTTGGATAATTGAGGGTTCTTTAAGGGTATAATTGTTGAATAATTGAGGGTTCTTTAAGGGTATAATGGTTGAATAATTGCGGGTTCTTTAAGGGTATAATTGTTGGATAATTGAGGGTTCTTTAAGGGTATAATGGTTGGATAATTGAGGGTTCTTTAAGGGTATAACAGCTGGATAATTGAGGGTTCTTTAAAGGTATAACGGTTGGATAATTGCGGGTTCTTTAAGGGTATAATGGTTGGATAATTGAGGGTTCTTTAAGGGTATAATGGTTGGATAATTGCGGGTTCTTTAAGGGTATAATGGTTGGATAATTGTGGGTTCTTTAAGGGTATAGTTGTTGGATAATTGAGGGTTCTTTAAGGGTATAATTGTTGGATAATTGAGGGTTCTTTAAAGGTATAGTTGTTGGATAATTGAGGGTTCTTTAAGGGTATAATTGTTGGATAATTGGGGGTTCTTTAAGGGTGTAATTGTTGAATAATTGAGGGTTCTTTAAGTGTATAATGGTTGGATAATTGAGGGTTCTTTAAGGGTTTAATGGTTGGATAATTGAGGGTTCTTTAAGGGTATAGTTGTTGGATAATTGAGGGTTCTTTAAGGTTATAATTGGTGGATAATTGAGGGTTCTTTAAGGGTATAATTGGTGGATAATTGAGGGTTCTTTAAGGGTATAATTGTTGGATAATTGAGGGTTCTTTAAGGGTATAATTGTTGAATAATTGAGGGTTCTTTAAGGGTATAATTGTTGAATAATTGAGGGTTCTTTAAGGGTATAATTGTTCGATAATTGAGGGTTCTTTAAGGGTATAATGGTTGGATAATTGCGGGTTCTTTAAGTGTATAATTGTTGGATAATTGAGGGTTCTTTAAGGGTATAATGGTTGGATAATTGCGGGTTCTTTAAATGTATAATTGTTGGATAATTGAGGGTTATTTAAAGGTATAGTTGTTGGATAATTGCGGGTTCTTTAAGGGTATAATGGTTGGATAATTGAGGGTTCTTTAAGGGTATAATTGTTGGATAATTGTGGGTTCTTTAAGGGTATAGTTGTTGGATAATTGAGGGTTCTTTAAGGGTATAATGGTTGGATAATTGAGGGTTCTTTAAGGGTATAATTGTTGGATAATTGTGGGTTCTTTAAGGGTATAGTTGTTGGATAATTGAGGGTTCTTTAAGGGTATAATGGTTGGATAATTGAGGGTTCTTTAAGGGTATAATGGTTGGATAATTGCGGGTTCTTTAAGTGTATAATTGTTGGATAATTGAGGGTTCTTTAAGGGTATAATTGGTGGATAATTGAGGGTTCTTTAAGGGTATAATTGTTGGATAATTGAGGGTTCTTTAAGGGTATAATTGTTGAATAATTGAGGGTTCTTTAAGGGTATAATTGTTGAATAATTGAGGGTTCTTTAAGGGTATAATTGTTCGATAATTGAGGGTTCTTTAAGGGTATAATGGTTGGATAATTGCGGGTTCTTTAAGTGTATAATTGTTGGATAATTGAGGGTTCTTTAAGGGTATAATGGTTGGATAATTGCGGGTTCTTTAAATGTATAATTGTTGGATAATTGAGGGTTATTTAAAGGTATAGTTGTTGGATAATTGCGGGTTCTTTAAGGGTATAATGGTTGGATAATTGAGGGTTCTTTAAGGGTATAATTGTTGGATAATTGTGGGTTCTTTAAGGGTATAGTTGTTGGATAATTGAGGGTTCTTTAAGGGTATAATGGTTGGATAATTGAGGGTTCTTTAAGGGTATAATTGTTGGATAATTGAGGGTTCTTTAAGTGTATAATGGATGGATAATTGAGGGTTCTTTAAGGGTATAATTGTTGGATAATTGAGGGTTCTTTTAAGGGTATAATTGTTGGATAATTGAGGGTTCTTTAAGGGTATAATGGTTGGATAATTGAGGGTTCTGTAAGGGTATAATTGTTGGATAATTGAGGGTTCTTTAAGGGTATAATTGTTGGATAATTGAGGGTTCTTTAAGGGTATAGTTGTTGGATAATTGAGGGTTCTTTAAGGGTATAACGGTTGGATAATTGAGGGTTCTTTAAGGGTATAACGGTTGGATAATTGAGGGTTCTTTAAGGGTATAATTGTTGAATAATTGAGGGTTCTTTAAGGGTATAATTGTTGGATAATTGAGGGTTCTTTAAGTGTATAATGGTTGGATAATTGAGGGTTCTTTAAGGGTATAATTGTTGAATAATTGAGGGTTCTTTAAGGGTATAATGGTTGAATAATTGAGGGTTCTTTAAGGGTATAATGGTTGGATAATTGCGGGTTCTTTAAGGGTATAGTTGTTGGATAATTGAGGGTTCTTTAAGGGTATAACGGTTGGATAATTGAGGGTTCTTTAAGGGTATAACGGTTGGATAATTGAGGGTTCTTTAAGGGTATAATTGTTGAATAATTGAGGGTTCTTTAAGGGTATAACGGTTGGATAATTGAGGGTTCTTTAAGGGTATAATGGTTGGATAATTGCGGGTTTTTTAAGGGTATAATGGTTGGATAATTGAGGGTTCTTTAAAGGTATAGTTGTTGGATAATTGAGGGTTCTTTAAGGGTATAATTGTTGGATAATTGGGGGTTCTTTAAGGGTGTAATTGTTGAATAATTGAGGGTTCTTTAAGGGTATAGTTGTTGGATAATTGAGGGTTCTTTAAGGGTATAATTGGTGGATATTTGAGGGTTCTTTAAGGGTATAATTGTTGGATAATTGAGGGTTCTTTAAGGGTATAATGGTTGGATAATTGAGGGTTCTTTAAGGGTATAATTGGTGGATAATTGAGGGTTCTTTAAGGGTATAACGGTTGGATAATTGAGGGTTCTTTAAGGGTATAACGGTTGGATAATTGAGGGTTCTTTAAGGGTATAACGGTTGGATAATTGAGGGTTCTTTAAGGGTATAATTGTTGGATAATTGAGGGTTCTTTAAGGGTATAATGGTTGGATAATTGCGGGTTCTTTAAGGGTATAATTGTTGGATAATTGCGGGTTGTTTAAGGGTATAGTTGTTGGATAATTGAGGGTTCTTTAAGGGTATAGTTGTTGGATAATTGAGGGTTCTTTAAAGGTATAGTTGTTGGATAATTGAGTGGTCTTTAAGGGTGTAATTGTTGAATAATTGAGGATTCGTTAAGGGTATAGTTGTTGGATAATTGAGGGTTCTTTAAGGGTATAATGGTTGGATAATTGAGGGTTCTTTAAGGGTATAGTTGTTGGATAATTGAGGGGTCTTTAAGGGTATAATTGGTGGATAATTGAGGGTTCTTTAAGGGTATAATTGGTGGATAATTGAGGGTTCTTTAAGGGTATAATGGTTGGATCATTGAGGGTTCTTTAGAGGTATAATTGTTGGATAATTGAGGGTTCTTTAAGGGTATAATTGTTGGATAATTGAGGGTTCTTTAAGGGTATAATTGGTGGATAATTGAGGGTTCTTTAAGAGTATAATGGTTGGATAATTGAGGGTTCTTTAAGGGTATAATTGGTGGATAATTGAGGGTTCTTTAAGGGTATAGTTGTTGGATAATTGAGGGTTCTTTGAGGGTATAACTGTTGGATAATTGAGGGTTCTTTAAGGGTATAGTTGTTGGATAATTGAGGGTTCTTTAAGGGTATAACGGTTGGATAATTGAGGGTTCTTTAAGGGTATAACGGTTGGATCATTGAGGGTTCTTTAAAGGTATAATTGTTGGATAATTGAGGGTTCTTTAAGGGTATAATTGTTGGATAATTGAGGGTTCTTTAAGGGTATAATTGGTGGATAATTGAGGGTTCTTTAAGGGTATAACTGTTGGATAATTGAGGGTTCTTTAAGGGTATAGTTGTTGGATAATTGAGGGTTCTTTAAGGGTATAACGGTTGGATAATTGAGGGTTCTTTAAGGGTATAACGGTTGGATAATTGAGGGTTCTTTAAGGGTATAGTTGTTGGATAATTGAGGGTTCTTTAAGGGTATAATTGTTGGATAATTGAGGGTTCTTTAAGGGTATAATGGTTGGATAATTGCGGGTTCTTTAAGTGTATAATTGTTGGATAATTGAGGGTTCTTTAAGGGTATAATTGTTGAATAATTGAGGGTTCTTTAAGGGTATAATTGTTGGATAATTGAGGGTTCTTTAAGGGTATAATGGTTGGATAATTGAGGGTTCTTTAAGGGTATAATGGTTGGATAATTGCGGGTTCTTTAAGGGTATAATGGTTGGATAATTGTGGGTTCTTTAAGGGTATAGTTGTTGGATAATTGAGGGTTCTTTAAGGGTATAATTGTTGGATAATTGAGGGTTCTTTAAGGGTATAATGGTTGGATAATTGAGGGTTCTTTAAGGGTATAATTGGTGGATAATTGCGGGTTCTTTAAGGGTATAGTTGTTGGATAATTGAGGGTTCTTTAAGGGTATAATTAGTGGATAATTGAGGGTTCTTTAAGTGTATAATGGTTGGATAATTGAGGGTTCTTTAAGGGTATAATTGTTGGATAATTGAGGGTTCTTTAAGTGTATAATGGTTGGATAATTGAGGGTTCTTTAAGGGTATAATTGTTGAATAATTGAGGGTTCTTTAAGGGTATAATGGTTGAATAATTGCGGGTTCTTTAAGGGTATAATTGTTGGATAATTGAGGGTTCTTTAAGGGTATAATGGTTGGATAATTGAGGGTTCTTTAAGGGTATAACAGCTGGATAATTGAGGGTTCTTTAAAGGTATAACGGTTGGATAATTGCGGGTTCTTTAAGGGTATAATTGTTGGATAATTGAGGGTTCTTTAAGTGTATAATGGTTGGATAATTGAGGGTTCTTTAAGGGTATAATTGTTGAATAATTGAGGGTTCTTTAAGGGTATAATTGTTGGATAATTGAGAGTTCTTTAAGGGTATAATTGGTGGATAATTGAGGGTTCTTTAAGAGTATAATGGTTGGATATTTGAGGGTTCTTTAACGGTATAATTGGTGGATAATTGAGGGTTCTTTAAGGGTATAGTTGTTGGATAATTGAGGGTTCTTTAAGGGTATAACTGTTGGATAATTGAGGGTTCTTTAAGGGTATAGTTGTTGGATAATTGAGGGTTCTTTAAGGGTATAACGGTTGGATAATTGAGGGTTCTTTAAGGGTATAACGGTTGGATAATTGAGGGTTCTTTAAGGGTATAATGGTTGGATAATTGAGGGTTCTTTAAGGGTATAATGGTTGGATAATTGAGGGTTCTATAAGGGTATAACGGTTGGATAATTGAGGGTTCTTTAAAGGTATAGTTGTTGGATAATTGAGGGTTCTTTAAGGGTATAATTGTTTGATAATTGGGGGTTGTTTAAGGGTGTAATTGGTGGATAATTGAGGGTTCTTTAAGAGTATAATGGTTGGATAATTGAGGGTTCTTTAAGGGTATAATTGGTGGATAATTGAGGGTTCTTTAAGGGTATAGTTGTTGGATAATTGAGGGTTCTTTAAGGGTATAATTGGTGGATAATTGAGGGTTCTTTAAGAGTATAATGGTTGGATAATTGAGGGTTCTTTAAGGGTATAATTGGTGGATAATTGAGGGTTCTTTAAGGGTATAGTTGTTGGATAATTGAGGGTTCTTTAAGGGTATAATTGTTGAATAATTGAGGGTTCTTTAAGGGTATAATTGTTGGATAATTGAGGGTTCTTTAAGGGTATAATTGGTGGATAATTGAGGGTTCTTTAAGAGTATAATGGTTGGATATTTGAGGGTTCTTTAAGGGTATAATTGGTGGATAATTGAGGGTTCTTTAAGGGTATAGTTGTTGGATAATTGAGGGTTCTTTAAGGGTATAACTGTTGGATAATTGAGGGTTCTTTAAGGGTATAGTTGTTGGATAATTGAGGGTTCTTTAAGGGTATAACGGTTGGATAATTGAGGGTTCTTTAAGGGTATAACGGTTGGATAATTGAGGGTTCTTTAAGGGTATAATGCTTGGATAATTGAGGGTTCTTTAAGGGTATAATGGTTGGATAATTGAGGGTTCTATAAGGGTATAACGGTTGGATAATTGAGGGTTCTTTAAAGGTATAGTTGTTGGATAATTGATGGTTCTTTAAGGGTATAATTGTTTGATAATTGGGGGTTGTTTAAGGGTGTAATTGGTGGATAATTGAGGGTTCTTTAAGAGTATAATGGTTGGATAATTGAGGGTTCTTTAAGGGTATAATTGGTGGATAATTGAGGGTTCTTTAAGGGTATAGTTGTTGGATAATTGAGGGTTCTTTAAGGGTATAATTGGTGGATAATTGAGGGTTCTTTAAGAGTATAATGGTTGGATAATTGAGGGTTCTTTAAGGGTATAATTGGTGGATAATTGAGGGTTCTTTAAGGGTATAGTTGTTGGATAATTGAGGGTTCTTTGAGGGTATAACTGTTGGATAATTGAGGGTTCTTTAAGGGTATAGTTGTTGGATAATTGAGGGTTCTTTAAGGGTATAACGGTTGGATAATTGAGGGTTCTTTAAGGGTATAACGGTTGGATCATTGAGGGTTCTTTAAAGGTATAATTGTTGGATAATTGAGGGTTCTTTAAGGGTATAATTGTTGGATAATTGAGGGTTCTTTAAGGGTATAATTGGTGGATAATTGAGGGTTCTTTAAGGGTATAGTTGTTGGATAATTGAGGGTTCTTTAAGGGTATAGTTGTTGGATAATTGAGGGTTCTTTAAGGGTATAACGGTTGGATAATTGAGGGTTCTTTAAGGGTATAACGGTTGGATAATTGAGGGTTCTTTAAGGGTATAGTTGTTGGATAATTGAGGGTTCTTTAAGGGTATAATTGTTGGATAATTGAGGGTTCTTTAAGGGTATAATGGTTGGATAATTGCGGGTTCTTTAAGTGTATAATTGTTGGATAATTGAGGGTTCTTTAAGGGTATAATTGTTGAATAATTGAGGGTTCTTTAAGGGTATAATTGTTGGATAATTGAGGGTTCTTTAAGGGTATAATTGGTGGATAATTGAGGGTTCTTTAAGTGTATAATTGTTGGATAATTGAGGGTTCTTTAAGGGTATAATTGGTGGATAATTGAGAGTTCTTTAAGAGTATAATGGTTGGATAATTGAGGGTTCTTTAAGGGTATAATTGGTGGATAATTGAGGGTTCTTTAAGGGTATAGTTGTTGGATAATTGAGGGTTCTTTGAGGGTATAACGGTTGGATAATTGAGGGTTCTTTAAGAGTATAATGGTTGGATAATTGAGGGTTCTTTAAGGGTATAATGGTTGGATAATTGCGGGTTCTTTAAGGGTATAGTTGTTGGATAATTGCGGGTTCTTTAAGGGTATAGTTGTTGGATAATTGAGGGTTCTTTAAAGGTATAGTTGTTGGATGATTGAGGGTTCTTTAAGGGTATAATTGTTGGATAATTGGGGGTTCTTTAAGGGTGTAATTGTTGAATAATTGAGGGTTCTTTAAGGGTATAGTTGTTGGATAATTAAGGGTTCTTTAAGGGTATAATTGGTGGATAATTGAGGGTTCTTTAAGGGTGTAATTGTTGGATAATTGAGGGTTCATAAAGGGTATAATTGGTGGATAATTGAGGGTTCTTTAAGGGTATAATGGTTGGATAATTGTGGGTTCTTTAAGGGTATAATTGGTGGATAATTGAGGGTTCTTTAAGGGTATAATGGTTGGATAATTGTGGGTTCTTTAAGTGTATAATTGTTGCATAATTGAGGGTTCTTTAAGGGTATAACGGTTGGATTATTGAGGGTTCTTTAAGGGTATAACGGTTGGATAATTGAGGGTTCTTTAAGGGTATAACGGTTGGATAATTGAGGGTTCTTTAAGGGTATAACGGTTGGATAATTGAGGGTTCTTTAAGGGTATAATGGTTGGATAATTGAGGGTTCATTAAGGGTATAATTGTTGAACAATTGAGGGTTCTTTAAGGGTATAATTGTTGGATAATTGAGGGTTCTTTAAGGGTATAATGGTTGGATAATTGAGGGTTCTTTAAGGTTATAATGGTTGGATAATTGTGGGTTCTTTAAGGGTATAATGGTTGGATAATTGTGGGTTCTTTAATGGTATAGTTGTTGGATAATTGAGGGTTCTTTAAGGGTATAATTGTTGGATAATTGAGGGTTCTTTAAGGGTATAATGGTTGGATAATTGAGGGTTCTTTAAGGGTATAATTGGTGGATAATTGCGGGTTCTTTAAGGGTATAGTTGTTGGATAATTGAGGGTTCTTTAAGGGTATAATTGGTGGATAATTGAGGGTTCTTTAAGTGTATAATGGTTGGATAATTGAGGGTTCTTTAAGGGTATAATTGTTGGATAATTGAGGGTTCTTTAAGTGTATAATGGTTGGATAATTGAGGGTTCTTTAAGGGTATAATTGTTGAATAATTGAGGGTTCTTTAAGGGTATAATGGTTGAATAATTGCGGGTTCTTTAAGGGTATAATTGTTGGATAATTGAGGGTTCTTTAAGGGTATAATGGTTGGATAATTGAGGGTTCTTTAAGGGTATAACAGCTGGATAATTGAGGGTTCTTTAAAGGTATAACGGTTGGATAATTGCGGGTTCTTTAAGGGTATAATGGTTGGATAATTGAGGGTTCTTTAAGGGTATAATGGTTGGATAATTGCGGGTTCTTTAAGGGTATAATGGTTGGATAATTGTGGGTTCTTTAAGGGTATAGTTGTTGGATAATTGAGGGTTCTTTAAGGGTATAATGGTTGGATAATTGAGGGTTCTATAAGGGTATAACGGTTGGATAATTGAGGGTTCTTTAAAGGTATAGTTGTTGGATAATTGATGGTTCTTTAAGGGTATAATTGTTTGATAATTGGGGGTTGTTTAAGGGTATAGTTGTTGGATAATTGAGGGTTCTTTAAGGGTATAATGGTTGGATAATTGAGGGTTCTTTAAGGGTATAGTTGTTGGATAATTGAGGGTTCTTTAAGGGTATAATTGGTGGATAATTGAAGGTTCTTTAAGGGTATAATTGGTGGATAATTGAGGGTTCTTTAAGGGTATAATTGTTGGATAATTGAGGGTTCTTTAAGTGTATAATTGTTGGATAATTGAGGGTTCTTTAAGGGTATAATGGTTGGATAATTGCGGGTTCTTTAAATGTATAATTGTTGGATAATTGAGGGTTATTTAAAGGTATAGTTGTTGGATAATTGCGGGTTCTTTAAGGGTATAATTGTTGGATAATTAAGGGTTCTTTAAAGGTATAATTGTTGGATAATTGAGGGTTCTTTAAGGGTATAACGGTTGGATAATTGAGGGTTCTTTAAGGGTACAACGGTTGGATAATTGAGGGTTCTTTAAGGGTATAGTTGTTGGATAATTGAGGGTTCTTTAAGGGTATAATTGTTGGATAATTGAGGGTTCTTTAAGGGTATAATGGTTGAATAATTGCAGGTTCTTTAAGGGTATAATTGTTGGATAATTGAGGGTTCTTTAAGGGTATAATGGTTGGATAATTGAGGGTTCTTTAAGGGTATAACAGCTGGATAATTGAGGGTTCTTTAAAGGTATAACGGTTGGATAATTGCGGGTTCTTTAAGGGTATAACGGTTGGATAATTGAGGGTTCTTTAAGGGTATAATTGTTGGATAATTGAGGGTTCTTTAAGGGTATAATGGTTGGATAATTGCGGGTTCTTTAAGGGTATAATGGTTGGATAATTGCAGGTTCTTTAAGGGTATAGTTGTTGGATAATTGAGGGTTCTTTAAGGGTATAATTGTTGGATAATTGAGGGTTCTTTACAGGTATATTTGTTGGATAATTGAGGGTTCTTTAAGGGTATAATTGTTGGATAATTGGGGGTTCTTTAAGGGTGTAATTGTTGAATAATTGAGGGTTCTTTAAGGGTATAGTTGTTGGATAATTGAGGGTTCTTTACGGGTATAATTGTTGGATAATTGAGGGTTCTTTAAGTGTATAATGGTTGGATAATTGAGGGTTCTTTAAGGGTTTAATGGTTGGATAATTGAGGGTTCTTTAAGGGTATAGTTGTTGGATAATTGAGGGTTCTTTAAGGTTATAATTGGTGGATAATTGAGGGTTCTTTAAGGGTATAATTGGTGGATAATTGAGGGTTCTTTAAGGGTATAATTGTTGGATAATTGAGGGTTCTTTAAGGGTATAATTGTTGAATAATTGAGGGTTCTTTAAGGGTATAATTGTTGAATAATTGAGGGTTCTTTAAGGGTATAATTGTTCGATAATTGAGGGTTCTTTAAGGGTATAATGGTTGGATAATTGCGGGTTCTTTAAGTGTATAATTGTTGGATAATTGAGGGTTCTTTAAGGGTATAATGGTTGGATAATTGCGGGTTCTTTAAATGTATAATTGTTGGATAATTGAGGGTTATTTAAAGGTATAGTTGTTGGATAATTGCGGGTTCTTTAAGGGTATAATGGTTGGATAATTGAGGGTTCTTTAAGGGTATAATTGTTGGATAATTGTGGGTTCTTTAAGGGTATAGTTGTTGGATAATTGAGGGTTCTTTAAGGGTATAATGGTTGGATAATTGAGGGTTCTTTAAGGGTATAATTGTTGGATAATTGTGGGTTCTTTAAGGGTATAGTTGTTGGATAATTGAGGGTTCTTTAAGGGTATAATGGTTGGATAATTGAGGGTTCTTTAAGGGTATAATGGTTGGATAATTGCGGGTTCTTTAAGTGTATAATTGTTGGATAATTGAGGGTTCTTTAAGGGTATAATGGTTGGATAATTGCGGGTTCTTTAAATGTATAATTGTTGGATAATTGAGGGTTCTTTAAGGGTGTAATTGTTGAATAATTGAGGGTTCTTTAAGGGTATAGTTGTTGGATAATTGAGGGTTCTTTAAGGGTATAATTGTTGGATAATTGAGGGTTCTTTAAGGGTATAATTGTTGGATAATTGAGGGTTCTTTAAGGGTATAATGGTTGGATAATTGAGGGTTCTTTAAGGGTATAATGGTTGGATAATTGCGGGTTCTTTAAGGGTATAATGGTTGGATAATTGCAGGTTCTTTAAGGGTATAGTTGTTGGATAATTGAGGGTTCTTTAAGGGTATAATTGTTGGATAATTGAGGGTTCTTTACAGGTATATTTGTTGGATAATTGAGGGTTCTTTAAGGGTATAATTGTTGGATAATTGGGGGTTCTTTAAGGGTGTAATTGTTGAATAATTGAGGGTTCTTTAAGGGTATAGTTGTTGGATAATTGAGGGTTCTTTACGGGTATAATTGTTGGATAATTGAGGGTTCTTTAAGTGTATAATGGTTGGATAATTGAGGGTTCTTTAAGGGTATAATGGTTGGATAATTGAGGGTTCTTTAAGGGTATAGTTGTTGGATAATTGTGGGTTCTTTAAGGGTATAATTGGTGGATAATTGAGGGTTCTTTAAGGGTATAATTGGTGGATAATTGAGGGTTCTTTAAGGGTATAATTGTTGGATAATTGAGGGTTCTTTAAGGGTATAATTGTTGAATAATTGAGGGTTCTTTAAGGGTATAATTGTTGAATAATTGAGGGTTCTTTAAGGGTATAATTGTTCGATAATTGAGGGTTCTTTAAGGGTATAATGGTTGGATAATTGCGGGTTCTTTAAGTGTATAATTGTTGGATAATTGAGGGTTCTTTAAGGGTATAATGGTTGGATAATTGCGGGTTCTTTAAATGTATAATTGTTGGATAATTGAGGGTTATTTAAAGGTATAGTTGTTGGATAATTGCGGGTTCTTTAAGGGTATAATGGTTGGATAATTGAGGGTTCTTTAAGGGTATAATTGTTGGATAATTGTGGGTTCTTTAAGGGTATAGTTGTTGGATAATTGAGGGTTCTTTAAGGGTATAATGGTTGGATAATTGAGGGTTCTTTAAGGGTATAATTGTTGGATAATTGAGGGTTCTTTAAGTGTATAATGGATGGATAATTGAGGGTTCTTTAAGGGTATAATTGTTGGATAATTGAGGGTTCTTTTAAGGGTATAATTGTTGGATAATTGAGGGTTCTTTAAGGGTATAATGGTTGGATAATTGAGGGTTCTTTAAGGGTATAATTGTTGGATAATTGAGGGTTCTTTAAGGGTATAATTGTTGGATAATTGAGGGTTCTTTAAGGGTATAATTGTTGGATAATTGAGGGTTCTTTAAGGGTATAATTGGTAGATAATTGAGGGTTCTTTAAGGGTATAATTGGTGGATAATTGAGGGTTCTTTAAGGGTATAATTGTTGGATAATTGAGGGTTCTTTAAGTGTATAATTGTTGGATAATTGAGGGTTCTTTAAGGGTATAATGGTTGGATAATTGCGGGTTCTTTAAATGTATAATTGTTGGATAATTGAGGGTTATTTAAAGGTATAGTTGTTGGATAATTGCGGGTTCTTTAAGGGTATAATTGTTGGATAATTAAGGGTTCTTTAAAGGTATAATTGTTGGATAATTGAGGGTTCTTTAAGGGTATAATGGTTGGATAATTGAGGGTTCTTTAAGGGTATAATTGTTGGATAATTGAGGGTTCTTTAAGGGTATAATGGTTGGATAATTGAGGGTTCTTTAAGGGTATAATTGGTGGATAATTGAGGGTTCTTTAAGTGTATAATGGTTGGATAATTGAGGGTTCTTTAAGGGTATAATTGTTCGATAATTGAGGGTTCTTTAAGTGTATAATGGTTGGATAATTGAGTGTTCTTTAAGGGTATAATTGTTCGATAATTGAGGGTTCTTTAAGTGTATAATGGTTGGATAATTGAGGGTTCTTTAAGGGTATAATGGTTGGATAATTGAGGGTTCTTTAAGGGTATAATTGGTGGATAATTGAGGGTTCTTTAAGTGTATAATGGTTGGATAATTGAGGGTTCTTTAAGGGTATAATTGTTCGATAATTGAGGGTTCTTTAAGTGTATAATGGTTGGATAATTGAGTGTTCTTTAAGGGTATAATTGTTCGATAATTGAGGGTTCTTTAAGTGTATAATGGTTGGATAATTGAGGGTTCTTTAAGGGTATAATTGTTGAATAATTGAGGGTTCTTTAAGGGTATAATGGTTGGATAATTGAGGGTTCTTTAAGGGTATAATGGTTGGATAATTGAGGGTTCTTTAAGGGTATAATTGTTGAATAATTGAGGGTTCTTTAAGGGTATAATTGTTGGATAATTGAGGGTTCTTTAAGGGTATAATTGGTGTATAATTGAGGGTTCTTTAAGGGTATAATTGTTGGATAATTGAGGGTTCTTTAAGGGTATAATTGGTGTATAATTGAGGGTTCTTTAAGGGTATAATGGTTGGATAATTGAGGGTTCTTTAAGGGTATAATTGGTGGATAATTGAGGGTTCTTTAAGGGTATAACGGTTGGATAATTGAGGGTTCTTTAAGTGTATAATGGTTGGATAATTGAGGGTTCTTTAAGTGTATAATGGTTGGATAATTGAGGGTTCTTTAAGGGTATAATTGTTGAATAATTGAGGGTTCTTTAAGGGTATAATGGTTGAATAATTGAGGGTTCTTTAAGGGTATAATGGTTGGATAATTGCGGGTTCTTTAAGGGTATAGTTGTTGGATAATTGAGGGTTCTTTAAGGGTATAATTGTTGGATAATTGAGGGTTTTTTAAGGGTATAATGGTTGGATAATTGAGGGTTCTTTAAGGGTATAATTGGTGAATAATTGCGGGTTCTTTAAGGGTATAGTTGTTGGATAATTGAGGGTTCTTTAAGGGTATAATTGGTGGATAATTGTGGGTTCTTTAAGTGTATAATGGTTGGATAATTGAGGGTTCTTTAAGGGTATAATTGTTGGATAATTGAGGGTTCTTTAAGTGTATAATGGTTGGATAATTGAGGGTTCTTTAAGGGTATAATTGTTGAATAATTGAGGGTTCTTTAAGGGTATAATGGTTGAATAATTGCGGGTTCTTTAAGGGTATAATTGTTGGATAATTGAGGGTTCTTTAAGGGTATAATGGTTGGATAATTGAGGGTTCTTTAAGGGTATAACAGCTGGATAATTGAGGGTTCTTTAAAGGTATAATTGTTGAATAATTGAGGGTTCTTTAAGGGTATAATGGTTGAATAATTGAGGGTTCTTTAAGGGTATAATGGTTGGATAATTGCGGGTTCTTTAAGGGTATAGTTGTTGGATAATTGAGGGTTCTTTAAGGGTATAATTTTTGGATAATTGAGGGTTCTTTAAGGGTATAATGGTTGGATAATTGAGGGTTCTTTAAGGGTATAATTGGTGGATAATTGCGGGTTCTTTAAGGGTATAGTTGTTGGATAATTGAGGGTTCTTTAAGGGTATAATTGGTGGATAATTGTGGGTTCTTTAAGTGTATAATGGTTGGATAATTGAGGGTTCTTTAAGGGTATAATTGTTGGATAATTGAGGGTTCTTTAAGTGTATAATGGTTGGATAATTGAGGGTTCTTTAAGGGTATAATTGTTGAATAATTGAGGGTTCTTTAAGGGTATAATGGTTGAATAATTGCGGGTTCTTTAAGGGTATAATTGTTGGATAATTGAGGGTTCTTTAAGGGTATAACGGTTGGATAATTGAGGGTTCTTTAAGGGTATAACAGCTGGATAATTGAGGGTTCTTTAAAGGTATAACGGTTGGATAATTGCGGGTTCTTTAAGGGTATAACGGTTGGATAATTGAGGGTTCTTTAAGGGTATAATTGTTGGATAATTGAGGGTTCTTTAAGTGTATAATGGTTGGATAATTGAGGGTTCTTTAAGGGTATAATTGTTGGATAATTGAGGGTTCTTTAAGTGTATAATGGTTGGATAATTGAGTGTTCTTTAAGGGTATAATTGTTGGATAATTGAGGGTTCTTTAAGGGTATAATTGGTGGATAATTGAGGGTTCTTTAAGGGTATAATTGGTGGATAATTGAGGGTTCTTTAAGGGTATAATGGTTGCATAATTGAGGGCTCTTTAAGGGTATAATTGTTGAATAATTGAGGGTTCTTTAAGGGTATAATTGTTGGATAATTGAGAGTTCTTTAAGGGTATAATTGGTGGATAATTGAGGGTTCTTTAAGAGTATAATGGTTGGATATTTGAGGGTTCTTTAAGGGTATAATTGGTGGATAATTGAGGGTTCTTTAAGGGTATAGTTGTTGGATAATTGAGGGTTCTTTAAGGGTATAACTGTTGGATAATTGAGGGTTCTTTAAGGGTATAGTTGTTGGATAATTGAGGGTTCTTTACGGGTATAATTGTTGGATAATTGAGGGTTCTTTAAGTGTATAATGGTTGGATAATTGAGGGTTCTTTAAGGGTATAATGGTTGGATAATTGAGGGTTCTTTAAGGGTATAATTGGTGGATAATTGAGGGTTCTTTAAGGGTATAATTGGTGGATAATTGAGGGTTCTTTAAGGGTATAATTGTTGGATAATTGAGGGTTCTTTAAGGGTATAATTGTTGAATAATTGAGGGTTCTTTAAGGGTATAATTGTTGAATAATTGAGGGTTCTTTAAGGGTATAATTGTTCGATAATTGAGGGTTCTTTAAGGGTATAATGGTTGGATAATTGCGGGTTCTTTAAGTGTATAATTGTTGGATAATTGAGGGTTCTTTAAGGGTATAATGGTTGGATAATTGCGGGTTCTTTAAATGTATAATTGTTGGATAATTGAGGGTTCTTTAAGGGTATAATGGTTGGATAATTGAGGGTTCTTTAAGGGTATAATTGTTGGATAATTGAGGGTTCTTTAAGGGTATAATGGTTGGATAATTGAGGGTTCTTTAAGGGTATAGTTGTTGGATAATTGAGGGTTCTTTAAGGGTATAATGGTTGGATAATTGAGGGTTCTTTAAGGGTATAATGGTTGGATAATTGAGGGTTCTTTAAGGGTATAATGGTTGGATAATTGCGGGTTCTTTAAGGGTATAATGGTTGGATAATTGCAGGTTCTTTAAGGGTATAGTTGTTGGATAATTGAGGGTTCTTTACGGGTATAATTGTTGGATAATTGAGGGTTCTTTAAGGGTATAATTGTTGGATAATTGAGGGTTCTTTAAGGGTATAATTGTTGGATAATTGAGGGTTCTTTAAGGGTATAATTGGTAGATAATTGAGGGTTCTTTAAGGGTATAATTGGTGGATAATTGAGGGTTCTTTAAGGGTATAATTGGTGGATAATTGAGGGTTCTTTAAGTGTATAATTGTTGGATAATTGAGGGTTCTTTAAGGGTATAATGGTTGGATAATTGCGGGTTCTTTAAATGTATAATTGTTGGATAATTGAGGGTTATTTAAAGGTATAGTTGTTGGATAATTGCGGGTTCTTTAAGGGTATAATTGTTGGATAATTAAGGGTTCTTTAAAGGTATAATTGTTGGATAATTGAGGGTTCTTTAAGGGTATAATGGTTGGATAATTGAGGGTTCTTTAAGGGTATAATTGTTGGATAATTGAGGGTTCTTTAAGGGTATAATGGTTGGATAATTGAGGGTTCTTTAAGGGTATAATTGGTGGATAATTGAGGGTTCTTTAAGTGTATAATGGTTGGATAATTGAGGGTTCTTTAAGGGTATAATTGTTCGATAATTGAGGGTTCTTTAAGTGTATAATGGTTGGATAATTGAGTGTTCTTTAAGGGTATAATTGTTCGATAATTGAGGGTTCTTTAAGTGTATAATGGTTGGATAATTGAGGGTTCTTTAAGGGTATAATGGTTGGATAATTGAGGGTTCTTTAAGGGTATAATTGGTGGATAATTGAGGGTTCTTTAAGTGTATAATGGTTGGATAATTGAGGGTTCTTTAAGGGTATAATTGTTCGATAATTGAGGGTTCTTTAAGTGTATAATGGTTGGATAATTGAGTGTTCTTTAAGGGTATAATTGTTCGATAATTGAGGGTTCTTTAAGTGTATAATGGTTGGATAATTGAGGGTTCTTTAAGGGTATAATTGTTGAATAATTGAGGGTTCTTTAAGGGTATAATGGTTGGATAATTGAGGGTTCTTTAAGGGTATAATGGTTGGATAATTGAGGGTTCTTTAAGGGTATAATTGTTGAATAATTGAGGGTTCTTTAAGGGTATAATTGTTGGATAATTGAGGGTTCTTTAAGGGTATAATTGGTGTATAATTGAGGGTTCTTTAAGGGTATAATTGTTGGATAATTGAGGGTTCTTTAAGGGTATAATTGGTGTATAATTGAGGGTTCTTTAAGGGTATAATGGTTGGATAATTGAGGGTTCTTTAAGGGTATAATTGGTGGATAATTGAGGGTTCTTTAAGGGTATAACGGTTGGATAATTGAGGGTTCTTTAAGTGTATAATGGTTGGATAATTGAGGGTTCTTTAAGTGTATAATGGTTGGATAATTGAGGGTTCTTTAAGGGTATAATTGTTGAATAATTGAGGGTTGTTTAAGGGTATAATGGTTGAATAATTGAGGGTTCTTTAAGGGTATAATGGTTGGATAATTGCGGGTTCTTTAAGGGTATAGTTGTTGGATAATTGAGGGTTCTTTAAGGGTATAATTGTTGGATAATTGAGGGTTCTTTAAGGGTATAATGGTTGGATAATTGAGGGTTCTTTAAGGGTATAATTGGTGAATAATTGCGGGTTCTTTAAGGGTATAGTTGTTGGATAATTGAGGGTTCTTTAAGGGTATAATTGGTGGATAATTGTGGGTTCTTTAAGTGTATAATGGTTGGATAATTGAGGGTTCTTTAAGGGTATAATTGTTGGATAATTGAGGGTTCTTTAAGTGTATAATGGTTGGATAATTGAGGGTTCTTTAAGGGTATAATTGTTGAATAATTGAGGGTTCTTTAAGGGTATAATGGTTGAATAATTGCGGGTTCTTTAAGGGTATAATTGTTGGATAATTGAGGGTTCTTTAAGGGTATAATGGTTGGATAATTGAGGGTTCTTTAAGGGTATAACAGCTGGATAATTGAGGGTTCTTTAAAGGTATAATTGTTGAATAATTGAGGGTTCTTTAAGGGTATAATGGTTGAATAATTGAGGGTTCTTTAAGGGTATAATGGTTGGATAATTGCGGGTTCTTTAAGGGTATAGTTGTTGGATAATTGAGGGTTCTTTAAGGGTATAATTTTTGGATAATTGAGGGTTCTTTAAGGGTATAATGGTTGGATAATTGAGGGTTCTTTAAGGGTATAATTGGTGGATAATTGCGGGTTCTTTAAGGGTATAGTTGTTGGATAATTGAGGGTTCTTTAAGGGTATAATTGGTGGATAATTGTGGGTTCTTTAAGTGTATAATGGTTGGATAATTGAGGGTTCTTTAAGGGTATAATTGTTGGATAATTGAGGGTTCTTTAAGTGTATAATGGTTGGATAATTGAGGGTTCTTTAAGGGTATAATTGTTGAATAATTGAGGGTTCTTTAAGGGTATAATGGTTGAATAATTGCGGGTTCTTTAAGGGTATAATTGTTGGATAATTGAGGGTTCTTTAAGGGTATAATGGTTGGATAATTGAGGGTTCTTTAAGGGTATAACAGCTGGATAATTGAGGGTTCTTTAAAGGTATAACGGTTGGATAATTGCGGGTTCTTTAAGGGTATAACGGTTGGATAATTGAGGGTTCTTTAAGGGTATAATTGTTGGATAATTGAGGGTTCTTTAAGTGTATAATGGTTGGATAATTGAGGGTTCTTTAAGGGTATAATTGTTGGATAATTGAGGGTTCTTTAAGTGTATAATGGTTGGATAATTGAGTGTTCTTTAAGGGTATAATTGTTGGATAATTGAGGGTTCTTTAAGGGTATAATTGGTGGATAATTGAGGGTTCTTTAAGGGTATAATTGGTGGATAATTGAGGGTTCTTTAAGGGTATAATGGTTGCATAATTGAGGGCTCTTTAAGGGTATAATTGTTGAATAATTGAGGGTTCTTTAAGGGTATAATTGTTGGATAATTGAGAGTTCTTTAAGGGTATAATTGGTGGATAATTGAGGGTTCTTTAAGAGTATAATGGTTGGATATTTGAGGGTTCTTTAAGGGTATAATTGGTGGATAATTGAGGGTTCTTTAAGGGTATAGTTGTTGGATAATTGAGGGTTCTTTAAGGGTATAACTGTTGGATAATTGAGGGTTCTTTAAGGGTATAGTTGTTGGATAATTGAGGGTTCTTTAAGGGTATAACGGTTGGATAATTGAGGGTTCTTTAAGGGTATAACGGTTGGATAATTGAGGGTTCTTTAAGGGTATAATGGTTGGATAATTGAGGGTTCTTTAAGGGTATAATGGTTGGATAATTGAGGGTTCTTTAAGGGTATAACGGTTGGATAATTGAGGGTTCTTTAAAGGTATAGTTGTTGGATAATTGAGGGTTCTTTAAGGGTATAACTGTTGGATAATTGAGGGTTCTTTAAGGGTATAGTTGTTGGATAATTGAGGGTTCTTTAAGGGTATAACGGTTGGATAATTGAGGGTTCTTTAAGGGTATAACGGTTGGATAATTGAGGGTTCTTTAAGGGTATAGTTGTTGGATAATTGAGGGTTCTTTAAGGGTATAATTGTTGGATAATTGAGGGTTCTTTAAGGGTATAATGGTTGAATAATTGCGGGTTCTTTAAGGGTATAATTGTTGGATAATTGAGGGTTCTTTAAGGGTATAATGGTTGGATAATTGAGGGTTCTTTAAGGGTATAACAGCTGGATAATTGAGGGTTCTTTAAAGGTATAACGGTTGGATAATTGCGGGTTCTTTAAGGGTATAACGGTTGGATAATTGAGGGTTCTTTAAGGGTATAATTGTTGGATAATTGAGGGTTCTTTAAGTGTATAATGGTTGGATAATTGAGGGTTCTTTAAGGGTATAATTGTTGGATAATTGAGGGTTCTTTAAGTGTATAATGGTTGGATAATTGAGGGTTCTTTAAGGGTATAATGGTTGGATAATTGAGGGTTCTTTAAGGGTATAATTGGTGGATAATTGAGGGTTCTTTAAGGGTATAGTTGTTGGATAATTGAGGGTTCTTTAAGGGTATAATTGTTGGATAATTGAGGGTTCTTTACAGGTATATTTGTTGGATAATTGAGGGTTCTTTAAGGGTATAATTGTTGGATAATTGGGGGTTCTTTAAGGGTGTAATTGTTGAATAATTGAGGGTTCTTTAAGGGTATAGTTGTTGGATAATTGAGGGTTCTTTACGGGTATAATGGTTGGATAATTGAGGGTTCTTTAAGGGTATAATGGTTGGATAATTGAGGGTTCTTTAAGGGTATAATGGTTGGATAATTGCGGGTTCTTTAAGGGTATAATGGTTGGATAATTGCAGGTTCTTTAAGGGTATAGTTGTTGGATAATTGAGGGTTCTTTACGGGTATAATTGTTGGATAATTGAGGGTTCTTTAAGTGTATAATGGTTGGATAATTGAGGGTTCTTTAAGGGTATAATGGTTGGATAATTGAGGGTTCTTTAAGGGTATAATTGGTGGATAATTGAGGGTTCTTTAAGGGTATAATTGGTGGATAATTGAGGGTTCTTTAAGGGTATAATTGTTGGATAATTGAGGGTTCTTTAAGGGTATAATTGTTGAATAATTGAGGGTTCTTTAAGGGTATAATTGTTGAATAATTGAGGGTTCTTTAAGGGTATAATTGTTCGATAATTGAGGGTTCTTTAAGGGTATAATGGTTGGATAATTGCGGGTTCTTTAAGTGTATAATTGTTGGATAATTGAGGGTTCTTTAAGGGTATAATGGTTGGATAATTGCGGGTTCTTTAAATGTATAATTGTTGGATAATTGAGGGTTCTTTAAGGGTATAATGGTTGGATAATTGAGGGTTCTTTAAGGGTATAATTGTTGGATAATTGAGGGTTCTTTAAGGGTATAATGGTTGGATAATTGAGGGTTCTTTAAGGGTATAGTTGTTGGATAATTGAGGGTTCTTTAAGGGTATAATGGTTGGATAATTGAGGGTTCTTTAAGGGTATAATTGTTGGATAATTGAGGGTTCTTTAAGGGTATAATTGTTGGATAATTGAGGGTTCTTTAAGGGTATAATTGGTAGATAATTGAGGGTTCTTTGATTTCTGATGGAGAAAAGGGAGGATCTGTTGTAGGCTTCCACATTTAAGGGCTCTAGAATGTATATTTCATAGCAATTGTGTGGATCTGCTGTAGAGCTTGTTAACAAGTGCACCACATCGGAACCGCGGGGACATTCAGCGGCGTGAAGGATCTGTTTCAGGATGAAAGGAGTGGCATCTTGACATGATTTAATCTCAGACCAGCCGGCGTGAGAGGCATGTCGAGTTCTCTTCCTCAAGACGTTCTCACGCCATCTCAATTAACGCACGGGAAGCGCGCCGCCGGAATGCTAATGAAGGATCTATCAAACCGCTGTCTCTCTCTCTCACACACACGCAGACACACACACACAGAAAAAGATTTCAGTCATCAATTACATGCAGACACAAAGCCGCTGTTTTTCTTTCTGTCTTTATTTGTTTTTGTTTTGTTTATGTCAGTTATCTCACTTTATTTTTTCCTTTTGTTTCATTTTTTCTTTTAATTTTATTTTCTTTCCCTTTCTTTAACCTCCTGTGTCTTTTTTTGTTCTCATATCTATTTTTCTTTTCTTTTTCCTTTCATAATGTCTCTGTTTTCCTCTTTTGTATTGACTTTATTATTCTCCCGTCATTTATTTATTTATTTTACTTTCTCTTTTCTTTCTTTTGTCAATTTTTTCCCTTTTTTTCTTCTTTTTGGATGTTTGTTTTTCACTTTATTTACTTTTCCCTTTGAACTTTTTTCTTTTGTATTATGTATTTCCCCCCCTTTCTTAATGTCCCTTTTCTGATTCTTTTTGTCTTTTCCCTTTAGATTTCTTCTTAATTGTTCTTTCTTTTTGTATTTTTTTCTTTTTCCCCTTTAATTGTTTTTTGTTAACTTCTCAATTTATATTCTTTTCTTTTTTCTTAATTTTTCTTTATAATATTTTTCTTTTTAGTCCCATTCTCTTCACACTTTCTAATTTTTTACTCTGAATTTCTTTTCTTTTTTTTTTTTTTACTTTTTTGGTGCCTTTTTTATTTTCTCAATTTTCTTCCATCTCTTACTGAATTATTCATTTCTTTGCTCTTTATTTTTCTTTTGACCTTTCTTTCCTTCCTTACTCTCTTCCCCATTCCCTTTCTTTTCTTCCTTTTCTCATTTCTTTTTGTATACATTTTTCTTTTTCTTTATTTTATAGTTTCAACAAATTAGTTTTTTATCCTTTCTTTTTTGTCTCAAAATTTTAGATTATATTTTTTTCCTTCAAAATGAACAAAGAAGAACTTTTGGGTATATGGTATCGATTGGTTTTCTTACAGCACATCTGTGTTCTTTGTTTGTTTGTTTGTTTGTTTGTTTGTTTGTTTGTTTTCCCATCAGAACACATGAGCACAGATTCGAGGTTTATTTATAGAATAAGTCTACATAAATCATCGTAGGATACACATTTAGTTACAGCCGTGTAGATTATAGATGAGCTAAACAGAACACTGGTGGCTTAAACATGAAGTACAAACAGAGGAACTGAGAATATTATCATAATTATAATAATAATCATCATCATCATCATCTTTTATTTATTTATTTTTTTTACACCTCGTCCTTTCGTCGCTCTCGACAGACTTCAGACTCGACGACAGAAAAGCGAGGAGAAACGTCCGAGTCGGCGCTCCAGCCAGCCGTACGTCACAACTTTGTTATATATCTTTATTATTATTATCTTGAAGTCAGATTTTATACAAACAATAAAAATAAAAACAGACAGAAGAACGACGGAGAAACGTGACGTAGCTGCACTGAGCGCTCGTGTAAACATGACGGACGTGGATTAAATGCTCACCTCAGTTCTATAATAATAACCGTGGTAAAAAGAGAGCAGAAGCGTGTACAGTAACGTGGAAAAAGACGTGAAACACGTTTAATATGGCGACACGTTTCTCTCACTCAGATCGCAGGAAGATGAATATCGGAATCGGATTCGGAAGCGAAAGACGAACGTCACACGTGGATACGCATGGAGGATAACGGTGTGATTCGTTCGGTACGTGATCATGGAACAAACACACGGAATAAACACTCAGAACACTGACGTGATGTCAAACCTCACCGTCCCGGTTAACACCTTAAAAAAAATAATAAAAACGCCGTATGTCTGAAAAGACGACGCGACGGAACATATGGTAGCTTTTGCAGTTTTTTTTTAAACAACACACAAAACTCGTTATTTCTAGAATCATCGAATCATTTCGTTTGACTCCCTGTTCCCTGATTTTTGCGATTTCCTCGTGCGTCTAATCGCTAAAGGTTTGTTGGGGTTTTTCCGTTACGAAGATGTTTTAAACCCCGCCCCCTCAGCTAACATTTTCTGTTTGTTTTTTTGTTTTGTTTAATTATTCACAGTGGGAAATGAAACCAAACCCCCATAGCAAATGAATCAAAAGAATCAATTTCACTCTGATTCAGTTTCAGAAAATGAACTAATATACATAAGTGTAGGAGTTGTATCAAAGAGGAGTGAGATAACTCCGCCCCCTGGCTAATCTGAACAGTTTATGTATTGTTTATTTATGCTAGCGACTTTTCTTCAGACAGGATTCGCATCTCAACAGTGTCGCACCTTTAAGATTTGTGATTTACACAAACGGCGCCACCTCCTGGTGATTATTTATTTATTAAATCCCCACACACACTCACACACAACTTTCCTACAGCGATTACGTCGACCGACGTTCTCCTTTCTGTGCCGTGGTTTATCCGATATAACACGACTGACTACAGTTAGCGACTTCCCGTCTTCCCGATCAGCAAACGAGTTCTGTGCGACATCGTTAAGACGTAATTAGCGCTAAATGTGTGTTTGCTATCGTGCTGCTAGTCATATCGCTAGCTACTTACGAAAAAGCTATAAATGTTCTAAATATTCCGGTAAAATACTTTCCAACTTGACTGCACACAAATTTGCGTGAAATTTTAACCACACGAGCGTTTTTGTTGGATTCCTTTTTAGGATTTTCTCTTTTTTTTGTAAGTTATTTACCAACCAGGAAGCTGTTCCACTCACACACACAAACGATTGAGAAAACAATCCAATCTAAGCCGTGATTTTGGGGAACAGTGTCTGTGAGCGATTTTTGCCGACAGTCTGTGATAAAGCCAATTGGATTTAGTGGTTCAGATGAAAGGGTCCAGGATGAGAAAGTGGTTTTGGGAGCGAACATGTGTTTATGTGTGTGTGTGTGTGTTTTTGTGTTTCTCTCTTATCTTATACACTTTGTCAGCTATGCTGTATTTGACCGAGATTCATTCAAAACCTTCCTACACTTGCATCAAAAACAACACTAGGCTATTTTTGTGTCATTTTTAAATAAACAATTTTTTTTTTTGTAAAGCAGTCTGTGTTCACTCCCATTATATTACACTAAGCTCCGCCTCCTAAAGGCTGCAGCCAGAGTTTAGATATTTTTATTTTTGCGTTTTTTTCAGCGATCGTCTCATTTGCATCCTTTCAGTTAAATGATTCGTTCATATTCTTTCAGCTGCACGTGCTGAGTCATGTCAAATATCTAGTAATTAATTCTTCTTAAAAGAAAATCATTATTTAATTCTTCTGTTAATTATTTCCAGGAAAAGGGCTTGAACAGGGCTTATTGAACTTTCCCGACTCGGTGATTCTGATTCACTGAACACAAGAGGAGTGAATCTCAGTCATGGGTGAAAGATTCACTGAGTCGAACGCTGACTCGCTGAATGAGAGGGGATCGAATCTCAGTCATGACTGAAAGATTCATTGATCCACACCGATTCAGTGAACGAGAAAGGAACCAATCTCGGTCATGACCAAAAAGATTCACTGACTCAAGGAGCGCGAATCGATTTCGGCACACGCTCAACCGCAAATACGATTCAAACAATTCACTGATGTTTAAAAACACAGACAGATAAATATGTAACGTAAACCCTACGTGAATTCCCTGTTCGATGATGAAGACGATGAAGCTGTGTGGAAATGACGCGCTATAACATTTCAGTTTTGCCACGAATCAATCAGCGATACATGTTGATTCATCTTAATGAGTCATTCAAAAAGTGCGCCTCGTTAAAGGATTGTAGCGTAAAGCTGGAAGCAATGCAAATAATAAAAAAAAATTCCACTTTAAAGAAACTTTACTCCATTCTTTATTATAAACAATGTGATCCCGGAGCGTAACGGCGATGTTTACGGAATTTGTATTTTGGATAAAATTTTAGATTGAATGTTTATTACTGAATTAGCCTTCAGTAGCGGCGGTACACAAAACATAATTACGTAAATTCCATTTTTGGCTAAACAGTTCCTTTAAGGGCTTAGCGAGTCATCTCAGTTGATTCGGGTTCGTTAAAATGATTCATCGCTGATTACTGGCTTTGATTTGATTCAGCAGTTTCACAATCTGATTGTAATTAAAATCAGTGTATAAAAGTAAAAATAAAACTTATGTGAAAAGAAAGAAATGAAATAATAATGATTAAAAAAGACGATATCCTGTACAGAAGCAACAGTGAGAAGAAAAAGGGAACGGTGAAGCATTTAAATTCACTCTTTTACTCACTGAAATGACCTAAATGGATTAAAATGACCATTCATTTAAAATAAATCTGACACTATAATAGCAGTAAAAAAATAGTTTATACGCTTTAACACGTCGTACGGCTTCGAACGCTTAAAACATGTCTACTTGCAGCATCTCTCTATGGCTTTCAGAACGGCGTTAGCATAGTTTAGTAATATTTCTGGATTCTGTATTAAAATAAAAATATTACAACAACTATTTTGCCGTATTTAAGGACATATTTTCAGACAGAGAGTTGTTGTTGAAGGTTATTTGCAGCTCTAATAATCCCGCAGGTGGTCATTAGTCAGTTCGACTGAAGGCAAAGTGAAGAACGGTCATGTTTCCAAAATATCAACGTTAATCTCGTAATTAGCGAGGATAATTATTAGCGCTACCTTTAAATATGACCCGTTTTTTTTTCCTTCTACAAAACTGAACCAGAAGCGGTCGTATTTTCCTGTTTAAAATCTTAAATATGAAACGTCCTTGAATCTGGTGTCTATGTTGTATTGAGATAACGAGAATAAATAAAACAGTTCTGATGAACATTACTCTCGAAACATACAGAAGTACGTACGAAAAAAAAACATCATCATCAGCCGTCATTCATCAAAATCAAGTATAAACCAGGCCTTATTCACGTGCATACGTTGAGCCACGGGCATTCGGGGCATATTTGAATTTAGCCACGCCCACAGAACTCCATAAAGGCAAAAAAACAAACAAACAAACAAACAAAAAAACAACAAAGCACACGGAGCTGAAAACGACAGCTAAACGGTGAAATGCAAAATCGCACACAAACTCCTTTTATAGGGTGCCATTACTTTTGTCCTCATTTGGATTTGTTTTAGATTATCCTGATTTGCATAATGTGAACATTAACCGAAATAAATAACATGTATGCGAGAGTAGATATGGCCTTTTCTTATGCATGGGACAAGGAAATAACAAATGTGGGCGGAGCTTAAGAATCCCTGCTCATTTTTATCATCATACGAATTTCATGAATCCCGTTAGCGTAGTTTCTTTAGTTTCATACTTTCTCAGCCTGTGGTCATAGTGGTCAGTACGTGCATATAATATAATGCTAACTCCGCCCCCAGACCCTGTCTTCGCACAACATTTGATTAGCTATTTTAACTACGAATGCTAACATGCGAGATTTGGATTGTTGGATTTCATGCTAATAATTTCGTTCATTTTTATTTATTTGCAAGCCACATTAGCGTGCTAGTAAAAATCAATTTTAAAAAAAGAGCATGTACAGACTTGGAAAAGAGATGAGAAAAGTTGATTAGCATTGCCTCAGGCTAAAAGTTAGCGCACGGACACATTCCCCTCCGATTAAAAAGCCGCTCTTCTGTTTCGTTTCACAGCACTGCGCTAGCTTGATGGAATTCCTTTCCTCCAATTCGATTCGTAAGCTAATCAGCTTTGCTTTGCCCGACTCCGAGCGAGTTATTATCCTTCTACGCTGCAAATCCTCCACAGATGCAATCTGAAATTCTCCCAAGGCCTCGACGACAGCTCAGCTTAGGCATTAAGCAGCTTTTCGAAGGGAAAAAGTAGATAGATAGCATGTTAGTTTTTACTTTAAAAAAAGGTTTCTTGCCGTGTTCCCAAGAAGAACTGGAGTAAACTACTGTAATACAACGCAATTTTTTTTTTTGTCCTCACATCCTGATTTGTCTAAATAACAAATGTCCCTGCTTCAAAAAGGGTGGAGCTTAAATTAAATTTGATTAGCCAATCACAAACTAGTTGTACAATATAATAATTTAACTTTAGCTAAGCTAGCCACTATCCAAAATGTCTTGCTTAATTAACTTTGTTGCCTACAGCAACAGCCGACTTTACGTAGCCAGTATCGTTCATTAGCAAGTTAGCCAACATTTAGCTAGCATACTGTGTAAAACCCAGATCCAAAATATTTATCCAGATTAGGCTAATCTAAAACGTGTAATCAAAGTATTAACCAGCCTTACCAGCATTACTAGCATTAAAATGATTAATTAATTATTAATTAATTAATGATTGAAATATAGTATTATATAAAGCCAGAAAGTTTGCTAACATAAGGCTAATCTATAAGGTGTAATCAAAACCGTAACCAAGCCCGCTTAAAACCAGAAGCTACACTTGCTAGAAAGCTAACGTTAGGCTAATGTTTCAGTGAGAACCAGCAAGCCAAGCTCGCTAGCAAGCTAAAGCAGTAACCAAGCTATGTTCTTAACCAAATTTACTAGCAAGAAGAATTAGAATAATTCTATGTAGTTTATAAAGCCAAGAGCTAAGGTCACTGGCAAGCTAACTAATGTGCAATTGAAAGCATTATGAAAATTATTTAAAAAAAAACAACCAAAAAACAAGAGCTCAATTTGCTAGCTAGCCATCTAATGTAACAAAGCCATTTTCGCTAACAGGTCAGCTAGCATGGGTAATTATAATATAGTGTTTAAAACCAAGAGCTAAGTTTTCTAACGAACGGGATAATTTGCTAGCTACAAATACAATATAACCAAGCCATATGCGTAGCTGTGTTTGCTAACACGCCAGCTAGCATGAGAGTAATTATTATGTGGTGGCTAATTTGATCTGCATCACAGCTAACACAGCTAGTCAGTGCTGTTTCTTTAGAGTCGATGAGAAGAAAGAAGAAGCCAAAGATGTCATGCTAACAAGTGCACGCTAGTGTTCTTATCGACAGAAAAAGCTCGTTTCGGTAGAAGGAGTCGGATGATTCGGGACACGGAGGAGTGAGAAAGATGGATGAGAGAAAAAGCTAAACGTCACTCCATTTTACAGACAACAGCTGAGGTCACGGCATGGTTTTAGAGACAGCAATTACGGCTGAAATGAGATTTTTCGAGTGAAAATGGAGCCGCAGTCGCAGCGATCGACTCTATAAAGGCACAAACGCTTCCTTTGTTCAGAGGCACATTATTCTGAGCTATAAAGAGACGTGACTTTAATGTCCATTACACAGTAAAGACATAAAGGTCGATACTGACACACACACACACACACACACACACACACAAAGAGAGGTCCTGAATGGAGTGAGGATTCAAACATTGATCCATTTATGAAGAAGTGAATCTTGGTCATGACTAAATGATTCATTGATTCAAACACTGATCCATTTATGAGGGAGAAGTGAATCTTGGTCATGACTAAATGATTAATTGATTCAAACACCGATCCACTTATGAAGAAGTGAATCTTGGTCATGACTAAATGATTCATTGATTCAAACACTGATCCACTTAGGAGTGTGAAATGAATCATTGAAAAGAATGACTCAGTGCTTGACTATAATTGATAATAATTCGTTCACCTCTGCGACAGAATCGTTAGCAATAAAATCACATTTTCTGGAAATGGTTCTTGTGACAAAAAGAACTGGGTGGTTTAATTTTTTTATTTAGATGAAGATGGCGTGTTCATTTATGAAGGAGAAGTGAATCTTGGTCATGACTAAATGATTCATTGATTCAAACACTGATCCATTTATGAGAGAGAAGTGAATCTTGGTCATGACTAAATGATTCATTGATTCAAACACCGATCCATTTATGAAGGAGAAGTGAATCTTGGTCATGACTAAATGATTCATTGATTCAAACACCGATCCATTTATGAAGGAGAAGTGAATCTTGGTCATGACTAAATGATTCACTGATTCAAACACCGATCCACTTATGAAGAAGTGAATCTTGGTCATGACTAAATGATTCATTGATTCAAACACTGATCCACTTAGGAGTGTGAAATGAATCATTGAAAAGAATGACTCAGTGCTTGACTATAATTGATAATAATTCGTTCACCTCTGCGACAGAATCGTTAGCAATAAAATCACATTTTCTGGAAATGGTTCTTGTGACAAAAAGAACTGGGTGGTTTAATTTTTTTATTTAGATGAAGATGGCGTGTTCTCGATGGAGTCTTTCAGCGCTCCATCCATGTCACTTTACCTGCCCGCCCACCTTTCACTGAAAATAAATGTCTCAATTTGTATCTGTTACACACACTGCCATACCAAAAGCACTGCATTGGACATCCACTCTACATCAGACCTCCCTCTCTCTCGCTCGCTCTGTCTCTCTCTCACCGTGCTCTACTGACAGTGCGGCAAATCGCTCCAGGGAGACTCATCCCTCCTCACCCTTAATGTCGCTGTCGATTTCTCCTTTCACAGGAAAAAGACAAATCCATCAGCCTATCTTTTTCCCCAGATGTAGAATTTTTGCCATTCAACACACTCCTGCTAACGCTCTCCTCTCTCAAACCAAAACGAGCTTTCAAAACCAATTAGCACGACCCCCCCAATCTGGGTTGTGTGCTATGCTTTTGATTGGATAATATTATGGTAAGAGGCGGAGTTAGTGCATCAATTATGTTTTCATTTCGATCTAATCCGACTCTTGCACCAAAAAAACAAACAAACCCTAACAACATGTAAGAGCGCTTAGCTGGCACTCAGGAGCGTATGAAGGAAAAGATTACCTTAACGTCATGTGGATGCTAATATTTAAGCGTGATAAGATCTGGGTCGTGTCGTATGTGGTTAAACAGATAAGTCTAAATAACGATCTTTAATTTGATATTTTCATACTAAAAAAATCGTAAGGAGGACTGGATTACACAGAGGATTAGCTTAAAAAAAAAAAAATAAAAAAGAGAGATTTATGCCGTGTTCATGACAGCTGGGAATTTTTTTTCAGGGTCTGTAAGTCTGAGCGCTACGTTGCCACAATGTTCCGGTTCTGCGCCCCGGGTCTTCGTGGCGTGATTAAGGTCTTAAAAGACTCATCAATCGTCCGTCGTGGAGAACGCGAGAGGAAATGAGCTCCTCTCACAGTTCGGCTGCCAAAAGACAGCACTGTGGCACTTTAATCCAGTTGAGTAGTGTATGACCTTCACTGAGCCTTCCTCACACACACACACACACACACACACACACACACACACACAGTCCTGCACTCTACCTCAGAGGATTACCCTCAAGAACGGCCATCCTATTTAAGGGATATGCGAAAAGCTGAGGCCAGTAACTCATTTCTTTCGTAATTCATCCAAAGGTGAAGTCCATGGCCGTCTCTCTTGCTCTCTCTCTCTCTCTCTCATATCTGTCTCTCTCTCTTTCTCTCTCACCTGTCTCTCTCTCTTTCCCTCTCATCCGTCTCTCTCACTCTCTCTCTCATATCTGTCTCTCTCTCTCTTTATAGCTCTATTCATATGCCGGCGCTCATACAGTAAAGAGGATTCATGACGCACCTTCTGTAGGTCTGTAAACACCATCAAGCTTTTAGAAGATACTGTATCTAGAGGAACCCCAGGTTATAGGTTCCAGCTTGAAGGTTTGGAACCCCAGGTTCTATCGGGAACATACGAGAAAGACAAATCAGTTTCCCAAAAAAATTTTCCCTGCTGAAAAATTCCCCCCAACAAAACAACAGAAACCATCACAGAAATTCTAATGGTTTCCACTACAAATGTCCTTACAAACCATCAGCTAAGCAGTAAAACCATTACCGTTATTGGGCCTTAAAGGTATCCACTAGACATAACATGTAACCAACAGAAGGCAACAAATTACAGTACCAGTAGAGATCCACAGGGACCAGTACAGTTTCCATTCAAAGCAATATAATTCCCATTATAACCATTAAAACCATTACAAATTCTATAAGGGTTTCTATTGTTGTCGTTTTGTTTGTTCCAGCAGGGATCATGGAACCTTTTATACTCTAAATGTATGTCTATATAAGGAAAAACCAAACATACGCTCGGTCCTACTGATGTAAAGAACGACGACTTGTTGCCTATTGGTTATGGCATGTTGAAATACAGCCAATCAGAGGCTCTTATTTACAAGAATGCAGAATTTAAACCTTTACACGTCACTAAAACTTCAAGATAATCTTTAATATTTCAATCTTCAAGTTATTCATTTAATCAGAGGATTTGAATTCGGCCGTATCCGCATGCCCCGTACACAAATGCAATGCATTTCAACACCGTCATTTTAAAACATACGCAAATATCCGGCGCATTAGTTTTACAAAACCTACGAGTAAACTGCGACATAATGAAACCGAGTTATGATTGTATATTATAAATATAAATATATTTCCTTTATAGCGGTATGTGAAAGCGACACGTCGTTTATTTATTATAAGCACATCATTAAAATGATTATATCATCGCAGTCTATTCGTAAATACAGATTATATGTACAGTCCGTGTTGGAAGCGCGCGGTGTCGTAATTAACCTGCTTTCAAAATCGAGGGGAAAAAAATTGTAGCTTTAAAAAATACTATAAATAATACACCATACTGTAGCTTATCATCAATATTTAGCCACGTTAGCGCTGTAGCAAAACAATTAAACACTAAAAAACTTTTAACAGCTAAAAAAAATAAATAAATGTTTTTTAGCTGATGGACTACATTTGTGGAGAATCTTTTTTGGTCCATTTCCTTCAAGTCGTGACATTTTGTAATGACGCAACGAAGCGCAACACGGAGAAAATCTGTAGCTCGGGGCCTGAACCTGAAGAACAAGTGAGCGGCATCTTATCGCACATAAGCATGTTGCAAGTGTTTGCAAGTCGCATCACCCCCCCCCGCACACACACACCACACACACACCACACACACACACCCTTATCCACACTCCCATTCCTGTTCCTGCTTATTTGATGCAGCGAGAATTATCTCATGAACTACAGGGAAGCTGAGATAAACAAGAAAACAACATCAGCGAATGTTTGTCCAGGATGGTTTCCATGCGCCGGGACTTTTCTGATACGAGGCACAAGATTGCGGAAAAATCAAAACATGTCTCCTGTGATGGGGGGGGGGGGGGGGGGGCGTATTTAAAACGCAGAGACGTTAAAACGTAAAAAGGACCGGTTCGTTTTCGTACGCGAGCTTTGACGGGGATTTGCGTCTTCAGTAGCTTTTAGATTCGACGCTATAACTGTGTTTTACGGTTGAGTTTATTTACTTACTCGTGATGGTTGGCGAGTTATCTATCCTGCTGGTGACAGATTAGCGGTCAGATTAGCTAAGCAAGATTTTGCGTACATGCATTCGACTTGATCAATTAGCTAATTAAATTCAGGAACGTTTTATTTCATTTATGAAAGCGCATCACGACTTTTTGTCAAAAATCTTCCAGTCCCACTTCGGTCACAGCTGTTTTATAATGTCATTAGCATTAGCCCATGATTATCTCTACAGGATGTGCTTACAAGATCTGGGTGTGGCCATCTTTTGGTTCAGAAGGGGGCGGGGCTACCCACTGGAACGCAATTTGAGCCGAAGCTGAAAATGCATGCCGTGTGACTCGCTACGTCGAGAACACTGAAGTATGAAGTGCTAACAGCGTAGAGTGTTTCGACAATTTCTTTCTGTATGGACTGTGATGTAAAAGTCGACGGGTTGAGGGAAAATTTTGGCACCCCAAAACCAACAATTGAAAACGAAGCACTGTTATAAAAAACACACACATACTGTAGAAACAGTTGAAAACAATGTGTCATCATGAAAATTCTGCTAGTTTTACATATAAATCATGTAAGTACTGCATGATTTCTTCATAACTTTATGGATTGTTAAGCACTAGGAACCCCGCCCAAACCCCGCCCGCTACTTTAGCTGATAAAGCTACGTTTGTGCTAGCTACTACTAGCTAGTGGTTGTTTTTGCGCCATCATATTATAAAATGGAATAACCAACTATATAATCTAATCACCAAGAAAACAAGGTCTTTCCCTTCTTTTGGCCAGCTTTCGTCCGAGTGCTGTAATCAGATTCCGAGTGCTATTGAGCGGAGGAGTGTAAGCTTGAGCGAGTCGCATGAGTCAGCGAAATCAAATTAATCTCAAATAAATCGAGTTCTACTTTAGTGAGCTTCGATGGGAATTTGCATCATCAGCCAGTAGCATTCAGATTGATTACTGTAACTGTCTTTTACTGTTGCGTATTATTATTATTCATTATTTTTTAATTATTTTTTCTGTATCTAGCCAACTAGTAACAGATTAGCGGACAGATTAGCCAGCAAAATGTTACTTGTATGTGTAGGATTCGTGCTAAATTTATTCAGGGAAACTGAATTGCGTTTATAAAACTGCATTGAATTTAAAGACTTTAAATAATAATAATAAAAAAAAAATCGACAATCCTCCCAGTCCCGCTCAGCAAGTTTCACCGCTGTATCGCAACAATCCTTATTAACAATTAGCCAGTAATCTCCACAGGGTTTGCTCACAAAAAAAAAGAAAAAACAAAGAAGGTGTGGCCAAATTTGGTTCAGGAGTAGGCGGAGCTAGTTACTGAAAAACAATTGTAAGGTAACGACCAAATGTTACACCAACTCTGAACCGAACGTTTTCTTTTCCTTCTTTCATCCGAGTGCCGTAATCAGATTAATCACCGGAGTGCTATTGAGCAGAGAGTAACCTTGAGCGAGTCTAATGAGTCAGCAAAACTGACTCAGAGAGAGAGAGAGAGAGAGAGCGAGAGAGAGAGATTGAGAGAGAGAAAGAGAGAGAGAGAGAGAATGTTATATTTCTCATTAGAGTAAAGCTCTAAACACAGCTCCAGCATCAGAAGTGTGACCTCCCGTAAATCCTGGAGCACTCTGGAGGATAATCACGGTTGATTTTGAGGCAGATTATCTCCTAACGAGTTTTTATTTTATTCCGGTCTTAACCTATTATCATCTCAGATAATCCTAAACAACGGCATCATCTTTCCAGACGATAAGAAAACACACTCTGTTTGAAAAAAAAGAAAAGAAAAGAGACTGATATATTATGAATTCAGACAGGATTATAATCCTAGAATTACACCGAGGAATAACAACAACAACATTAACCCACATCCACGTGTGAAGCTAATCACGTCTGAAAAACAGGTTCAAATTCAAAATAAAATACTTGAAATATAACTTAAAAATCGAGCTCAGCTGTTTTGATTTGGCTCTCCATGTCTTGTGTTGGGGAAAATAATAATATATATATATATATATATATATAAGCATGTAGTTTCATTTTTGTCAAGTTATTAATTATAACAAAAATGAATTATTAAGTATTTTTTTTTTTATACGTTTTTAATCTTTTAAAATATCTAATAGCAAGACTGAATTTAAAAAAGGAGAGAAAGAAAATAGATTAGCTGTTTGGAAAAAATATAGAAAATAAAGAAAAAGTAAGCATGGAAATATATCCTCGGTCAAGCTGAACCCAGATGAAATGTTTTGTGGGTTTTTAAAATAGATTTTTTAAATTAATTTGCAGATTTAAAATAAAAACTTTGAGGGAGAAAAAAAGCCTAAAAAAGATTTACGACTTAAAAAAGTCCGCTTAGCAGCTTAATTTTGCCATCCGAGTAATACATTGTGATTTAGAGCCGATCACAGATTTCAGATTTTTAAAATTATCATTATTGTAAAGTTGTAAAAAAAAAAAAAAAAAAAAAAAAAAAAAATTAGCATTACTGTACTTAGCACAATGCTACGACTCGAGCTGAACTCGGAGTTTGCGTTTACAGAGTTTGGTTTCCGTACGATTTCGTTCATGAAATCCAACAAAATCACGTTGCTTGATGTCGTTTTTATGAAATTCGTGTGCGATCAAGTTGCTAAACATCGCTGCTAAAAATCATCCTTCGTACAGGTTGTGGTTATGTGTCGATGCTAATGCAGCCGCATGCTAATACTAACTCTCAAACATGAACAGGCGAGTAGCTACTGATATTCACCTCGCTAATACCGTACTACAGATAGCAAGATAGCTAGCAAGGAATCGTTAAAAACCTCACAATTTTTAATCCTGATACGTCTCTCTAACTCGTAGATCTTCTCTACACAGCTAGCCGCTAACTTTCTGACAGATGAAGCTATGAGAATACAGCAGTATCACGCAAAAGACACAAAAAATGTATCATAATGTAGAAATTTCTAGATGCTAATTTACTTATTATGGTGTATGAAGGTCAATTTATATACGTTTTATATATATATATCAGCCTTTATTTTGAAAGTTTCATATTAGCCGTTTGAGATTAGCTATTTTAGATAAGCATCAGATTTTGCTCTCGTATTGTAAATCCGAGTCTTCCGATCTTTCCGAAACGTAAACTAAAGATCTAAAGAACCGCGTGATTAAACGCACGGACCTTCGCATGCTAATGCTAACTCTCTGGCATGACTGACAGGTGATTTGTCGTGATAAATGAATGATCAATCAGGTTTTTGGGGATCTTACGTAAGTCCTAGGGTAAGAATCATCTTCCTAGAGCATCTATCACACAGGAACTGATAATATTTAACGCTCGTGGCGTGAACGTGACGCGTTCTGCTATGAAACTCGTTTGATCGTTTCTCGAAAAAAAAAAAACCTCAGAGTTTAGCAGACGTCTAAAAAGAGAATGAGATGAAGTTCATTCAGTTTAAACAAAAAAAAAATAATGTAACATATCAAAATATTTATAGAATTTACTCACTGTAACGGCACATCAAGAAACTAAAGCGGTCTAAATAGCGAAAAATGAAATAAGTTACCATACGGACACAGGAATTTACATTATATACATTCAGCTTTGTTTAAATAAAATCCTTTGCTGTGATTGGTCGGCTCCGTGGCGCCGTAAAGTTCCACGAGCGGGTGAAAAGTTCCTGCTTTTAGGAAGGAAAAGCCCTGCTGAGTGTCTCCTCTACAGTCACGGAGAAGATCGTCGGCTAGCATCGTGTGGAAGATTGTTCACGTCTTCGTGACACGTCGACACGCTGCAAAAGAAATTAAATTAAAGGGAAAAAATGTGAAGCGTGGACTTTTATTCTCCATCAAGCTGAAACTAAATGAAAAGTTGTGTGTTTTTTTTTTTGTTGTTTTTAAAACTTTTGCACGTTTATAAAATCTTTTTATATTTTATTCCTGGAAAAAAAACAACAACCCCAAAGTAATCCAAAGCCGTCTCCGGTTCCGGTCAGTAGAACTGTACACTTCCATCTGCAGGGGAAAAAAGAAAAATGGAAAAAGTGCTCCATAAAGACTCGTATCCAGTGTTTGGAAAGGTGTAGCAGGCACTTAAGTCCGTCCCATTGCTCAGATGTGTGTGTGTGTATGGGTGGGTGTGTATATATATTTATATATATGTGGTCCAGTTCCGGCTCTGGTTCTGACCGGTCGTTTCAGCCGAGGATGTCCAGGTAAACCGGCGCTGCTTTTCCCAACGCGAACAGGATTTTCTGGATCTCTTTAATGTTGAGCCTCTGCTGCGGTTCTCGCTGCCAGCAGCCCAACATCACGTCATACACCTCCTTAGGGCAGACACGAGGACGTTCCAACACCCGACCCTGCGTTATACACTCGATCACCTGCGGGGGGCGGGGCGGGGGCGGGGGGTTAGAGAGCACGGGATTACAAAAAATGAAAAAATTGAGATACATAAAAGGAGTGCATGAGAGATTGATGAAAAGGAGAAAGGAAAGAGAAAGGAGTGTGTCAAATGGAGAGATGGATAAAGGGCACAGAGAGAGAGAGATAGAGAGAGAGAGAGGTACAGAGAAAAACAGATTGGCAGAGAGGTTGAGAGAGAGAAACATAGTGAGACAGAAATAAAGGAGAGAAATATTAAAAGGAAGAGAGGGAGAAGAATAGAGAGAGAGAAAGAAAGAGACAAAAAAGGGAGAGAGGAAGTGAGAGATGATAAAGAAAAAGGAAAGAAACAGGAAATGGAGAGTGTGACAAAGGGAGGGAGAAAGACAGACAGATATAGGAAGGGAGAGACAGATAGAAACACAGAGAGAGAGACAGACAGATAGTGAGGCAAACAGTGAGAGAGACAGATAGTGAGACAGACAGAAAGAGAGACAGACAGATAATGAGAGAGACAGACAGATAGCGAGAGAGACAGATTGATAGTGAAAGAGACAGACAGACAGTGAGACAGATAGTGGGAGAAAGACAGATAGTAAGACAGATAGTGACAGAGACAGACAGATGGTGAGAGAGACAGAGAGACAGATAGTGAGAGACAGACAGACAGACAGATAGTGAAAGAGACAGACAGGTAGTGAGCAAGACAGTGAGAGAGACAGACAGGTAGTGAGAGAGACAGACAGATAGTGAGACAGACAGACAGATAGTGAGAGAGACAGTGAGAGAGAGACAGACAGGTAATGAGAGAGACAGTGAGAGAGACAGACAGGTAGTGAGACAGACAGACAGACCGTGAGAGAGACAGACAGGTAGTGAGAGAGACAGTGAGAGAGAGACAGACAGATAGAGAGACAGACAGACAGACCACGAGACAGACAGACAGACAGTGAGAGAGAGAGACAGATAGTGAGACAGACAAACAGACCACGAGAGAGACAGACAGGTAGTGAGAGAGACAGTGAGAGAGAGACAGACAGATAGAGAGACAGACAGACAGACAGTGAGAGAGAGACAGACAGATAGTGAGACAAACAGACAGGTGGTGAGAGAGACAGGCAGATAGTGAGACAGACAGACAGGTAGTGAGAGAGACAGTGAGAGAGAGACAGACAGATAGAGAGACAGACAGTGAGACAGACAGACAGGTAGTGAGAGAGACAGTGAGAGAGACAGACAGATAGATAGAGAGACAGACAGACAGTGAGAGAGACAGTGAGAGAGAGAGGATAAGAGACTGAAGTAGAAGCAGGTTTGTATTCGTTCAGTAGAGACTGAACAGTGTTTGCGGTTCTAAGGAGCGTGTTCTCTCCGTGTTCCGCTACATTACAGTAAACACGGTTAGAAAGCCACGCCGAGCGTCTCTGTGGAGAGAGCTATTACAGCGCTACCTGTCCGTTTCATCCCTCCACTTATTCCCTCGCTTCAACACATTCCCTTTCTCCATCTTCATCCTCTCTCTTCGACTGAAATCCAGCAGCTTGTCCAGATAAAAGCTAACGACCGCGCGCAGCTAATGTCGCTGGTTATTGTTATTTTTGTGTTTTATTACCTCAGGATTTCACTCGGTTTCACAGCAGTTAGCTAATCTGATAACTACTAGCAAAACCAGTCAGGCTAAACTATTATTAATGCTAGCAGTAAATAGAATAAAATTACCTGAACCAAACTATGCTGATTAACCCAGTGCGGCTTGTACTTTTTACATGGTTAGCTACATTAGCATGTTTGGTATAGCTAATCCACTTACTTACAAAATTAAGCTAAGCAATAAGGAGCTAGCTAGCGGCTACTGGTTAAGAAAACATCAACTTGTGCAATTCAAAAATACTACTTTTATTTGTTTATTTTTAATTATTGTGTGTGTGTGTGTGTGTGTGTGTGTAAGTAACTTTACAATGTATGGAACATGTCACAAGGAGAAACCCGTAAGTGTGTCCCGTTACATTTCCGGCATCTCTGACTGGAGGAAGTCGAGCTCGTGACAGGCCGCATCGTGTGTTCCTCATTATGTGTGATTTGACTCGGAGCTATTGTTGCCTTAACAGCCGCGGCTCGTGTCACTTAATTGCTCCGTTCTTGTCATCTCGGCTTAAGCCTTAATTGATTCCACTCCTGGTTAAATACGGTAGCCACGGGCTACGCTTAAAATAGAGGCTTGTCATAATTCTCGCTCGGCGTCTGACGCTCGGCTCTCTGGGATTTACTCGGTGCACGTGTAGTGTCAAAGCAGAGATAATGGAAAATAAGTGGGACGAGACGATGGGGAATTTTATAACACACAGCAGGAGCGTGGACTCCACGCTACGCTAACGCGTTCCAGGCTGGAGCAATTTGTTCGTAGTAATGAACGGAGCACGGAAACGCAGCTAAACGTGTGAAAGTCGGGCTCTAATTTATTTTCTCAGATTTTATTTCACGCCACTTGAATCCCAAGTTTAAGATTTGAAACCCATTCAAAACCATTAAATCGTTCGATTTCTTAGGAGAAAATCATTTTTAGGTGTGGAAATTATTATTCCAAATCCAAATCAAGCACAGAGCCGATCCTGTGAGAGATTTTTTTTATGGCAGCTGCAGAGACACCGATTTGGGATTTAAATCAAAACAATTATTCTGTTATCCCAGAAGTAGTACGGCAAAATAAACTACTGCTACCAACAAGAAAGAACCTACTATTATGCTAACTATTTCTACGTGTACGTTGCTCGTTGTAGACTTATACTGGACATCATTCTGGATTCTGATTGGCCAGAAGGCGTTAATTTCACCACACACACAATCCTTACATATATATATATATATATATATATATATATATATATATATATATATATATATATTTTTTTTTTTTTTTCAAAAATCTTAAAAGCTCCCACAAAAAAGAAAAAAAAAACAAAACCTAGAATCTTTTCGAAAGCAGCGATGCACGTACACTATTAACGATTTACGTAACGTCAAAAGCTTTCTCTACCTCGTTATTGGCAAGCTGGAACCAAGGCTGCTTGCCGTAGGTAAAGATCTCCCATAGGATGACGCCGAAGCTCCATACGTCGCTCTCGGTGGTGAATTTGCGGTACATTATGCTTTCAGGAGGCATCCAGCGAATAGGAAGCATCGTATGACCTCCGACCTGTTAGAGTGTGCAGGAGAAAAGAGGGTCAGACAGTGACCTGACAACATACCACACAGCGTTAACTGTACAGTAGCTGTGAATCATTCAGTCTGCTCATAGACACTGAACATAGGCTTCAGAGAAACATGATAAAATCCTGTTCATGGATTTTCATTACAACAAAACGTAAAACTGCATTCGTTTTTTTCTTTCTTCTAATTACAGCAGGCTGAATTAACACCCTTAAGGCAATTATTATGATTTTTTACACTAATGGCATTAATACACGCCCCTATTTTTGTGTTGAGCACTCGAGCTGTTCAGCTCATTATTCCCTAAAATGGTTTCTTATATTTGTATTAAAGTGGAATGCAGGCTTGTTACTGGCTCCGGGAGTTTTGTAGAGAAAATCACTAAAGACAATGATAATGAGTTTTTATTGATCACATACACGTCACAGCACAGTGAAATTCTTTTCTTTGGATATCCCAGCATGTTAGGAAGCTGAGGTCAGAGCGCAGGGTCAGCCATGATATAGCGCCCCTGGAGCAGAGAGGGTTAAGGGCCTTGCTCAAGGGCCCAACAATTGCAGCTTGGCGCTGCTGGGGCTTTTACCCCCGACCTTCTGATCAGTAACCTAGAGCCTTAACCGCCACAACACCAATGCCCCAAACTAAAATGGCTAGTTTGACACCAAAGTGCTTTTCGTGTTCTCGGGGCCCTGATAGAGGTTTTAGGTGGCAAATAACATTCATCATAATTTAAGCAACACAGTTTGAGAAATACTGTATCGGGTTCAATGGCAGTGTTTTTTCATGATAAAGGAACATTAAAGCAACATAATGTTCCAGGAAATGTAAGAAAGTAGGATCTTCAGGAATATTGGGTTCTGAGACCTCTGGGAGCATAGGAACGTCGAGACATGGGACTTTGGTAATATGGGAATATGTGAACATGAAACACTGGGAATATAGGACAACAGGGACAGGTCTTTGGGTAGATAAAACTATAGAAACTCAAGGCCATAGAACAGGGGTCTGTTAACATACGGCACTGAGAACAGAGAACCAGTGAAATTGAAACAAAAGACCATGGGAACAAAGGTACTTGTGGACACTGAACTCTGGGAACATCAGAACCGTGAATATTTAACTGTCGAATGATAGGGCCCTGGGACATGGAAATCTGGTAACATATAGAAACATAGAGGAGTCTTAGAACCTTTGCTGTATGACCATTGAAAAATGAGGCCCCTGGGAACATAGAGTCTTGGGAACATAGCCCATTGTGAACATAAAGCCCTGATTACATAATTCTCTGGGAGCACAGAACACTGGAAACATAGGACTGCGGGAATTAAAGACTATGGGAAAATAAGCCACTGGAAACATAGAACCCTGGGAACACAAGATACTGGGGAACCCAGGAAATAGAGGACTCTAGGAACATAAGATGGAGAGGACATAGAACCCAGGAAACATAGGACCTGGGAGCCTACGACCTCAAGAACATAGGACACTGGGAATATAGTGTTCTGAGAACACTGGACTTTGGGAACGTAGGGTCTGGAAACATAAGACTCTGGGAACATTGGAGTCTGGTAATATAGGACTCTGGGAACTTGAGTCTCCAGGAGCATATGTCCTGAAAACAAAAGACCCTGGGGAAAAGCCTAAGGGTACGTAGACCCTGGGAACATATAACTTTGGAAATATGGGGGACCTAGGACCCCAGGAAATGTAGAACCTGGGAACATAGGACCCTAGTTACTTAATGCTTCGGGAACATAGGACCCTGGTTACTTAATGCTTTGGGAGCATGGAACCTTAGGACTGACCTTTATGAGAAGATTGGTTAAGAGAGAGAAACCATCTTTAATCATCACTACACCGGACCGGATTAGTCTGAAATGTATTTCCTCTTGGTGTCAATGGAAGTGTGTTAATTATATCTCTGGTACGATCAGCGACGGTGATGTTTTGATGACAGCCACACCGTTATTGTGGCTTTCATAACTTAAGTGGCAGCTGCATGCTGATTACACAGCTCATTAGTGCAGTTCACATGCAACAAAGGACTTCTCACACACACACACACACAAAATCAGAGTGTGTTAGTAAGAGTCAGTGTGGCACTAGATACATTCGGGTATAAAAATCTGCTTTCACTACTAAGAAGCAAATGATCAAATATGAATACAACAAAAAAGCGATTCATGCTGTGTGAGTTATATTATGGGGTGTCCCTGTCGTTCCTTGTTTTTGTCCCAAACCCCCATACAACTGTACTAAATGTTAAATTAAAATGAGTACACCACTAATAGGCAAATTTCCACCACAAAAACCTTGTCACGAATTCAGCAATCAGGATCCAAAAGCTTGAAGTATAGGCCTTGGGAAAAAATGGCTTTGGGAACATAGGGAACTTGCAAAATAGGTCCTGGGGACATAGTGCTCTTGAAACATCAGACCCCTGGAACATAGGACCCTTGAAATATAAGGCCCTGGAACAAAGTGCTTTGGGAACATAGGGAATATATGACCCTTGAAACATAGGATTTGGCAACATTCCTGGGAATGTGGTGCAATGTGGTGCAATGTGAATATGGAACCATGGTTAGATAATGTCCTGGTTACATAATGCCCCGGAACGATTTTACTTTATAGGGTGTAATTCCAGGAACCTTGAAACCTGAAGTGCCATGAACAAAGGGCCTTGGTAACATAACTAATATGTTCTATCTATACCTTTGAAAAGGGGGACCCTTGTAATACAGGACCTGGGAACGCAGTACTCTAGCAACATCAGACCCTTGGAACACAGGACTTGGGAACATAGGACATGGGAAGATAGTTTCTCTAGCAACATCAGACACTTGGAACATAGTACTCTAACAACATCAGACCCTGGGAACATAATAATCTGGCAACATCAGACCATTGGAACATAGGACCTGGGAAGATAATACATGGGAAGATAGTTTCTCTGGCAGCATCAGACCCCTGGAACATAGGACTTGTGAATGTAGGACTTGGGAAAATGGCACCTGGGAACATAGTACACTAGCAACATCAGACCCTTGGAACAAAAGGCTCAAGGCACAAAGTGCTTTGGGAAACTATTAGTTCCTGCTCCAAAGCACTTTAGGACTTTTCATTAGACGAGGAACTGCTGTGCAATTGAGGTAGTTGTGCTAAGCTAGTATGCGATTACTAAAAATTGTTTTAGTCATTGATTCTATTGGCTCAATGTTTTGAATACTAATGTAGCAAAGATGTCAATGACTAGTCATAAATAATCAAGTAAAGATTGGTCCAGAATAAACATGCGGTGTGTCTAATTTTCCACTTGGATTTGTGACCCAGATCTGATCTGCGTCGCCGTGTTTCTGTGTGCTGAAATGAAGTCATCATCAAGCAGTCTGCGTTCCGTCGTCTTCCATAATTGTCACTTTGGTTCCTCACAAGGTTCCAGAATATCAGCAGAGGTGCAACAGTATGCACATGAGATTTGTGAGCCCATTATTTGGGGAACACAGTGGTTAAAGTCATGAGAAAGCTGTTGCTAGGCAACTGGGAAACCCAGAATGGACGCCAAGCACAGGTTAGCTAATGACTATGGATAATGAATTAGCTAGCATGGAGCCATTAAGCCATTTCGGAAAATGAGAAACGAGGCAGAATTTCAAGTCAGGAATATCAACAAATTTACCAAATTACACTTAGCATTGAGTGCTAACAGGAAGTTCTGTGAGTTCTGCCATATTGATGTGAAGAAAACAAGGGAACAGGGCCAGTGTGATCATCAGACACGCGCCCCTGCTCGCAGTTCACAGTGATCCCTTCATCTCAGGAGACAGCTCATAACGGAGACGCCAATGAGGTGGAACAAACAGACATCAGCACACTTTATGTCCTGCCATATTTCTCTTCCTCTTCTTTTTCGCTCTGTTTTTGGGGTTTTCTGCAAGTTACAGCTTTTTTCTTCACTACTCTGAACTGCTTCATGATCTATGTAATTCTTTCTTTATAAGTACATAACTAAAGTCTTTGTACACAACACTGCTATTAAGTCAGATTTTGTGTTTTTGCTAGTCAGTGGTTTAGCTTTTTGCTACCGAGTTTCTTTTAGTAATAGTTAACATTTTTTGCTAGTGAGATTTGTAACCTTTTGCTAGTGGGTGCTTTAGCCTTTTGCTAATGAGTGCTTTAGCCGTTTGCTAGTGAGTGCTTTAGCCTTTTGCTAATGAGTGCTTTAGCCGTTTGCTAGTGAGTGCTTTAGCCGTTTGCTAGTGAGTGCTTTAGCCGTTTGCTAGTGAGTGCTTTAGCCGTTTGCTAGTGAGTGATTTAGCCGTTTGCTAGTGAGTGCTTTATCTTTTTGCTAGTGAGCGCTTTAGCTTTTTGCTAGTGAATGCTTTAACCTTTTGCTAATGAGTGCTTTAGCTTTTTGCTAGTGAGTGCTTTAGCTTTTTGCTAGTGAGTGTTTTAACCTTTTGCTAGTGAGTGCTTTTCAACCTTTTGCCTGTGAGTGGTTTATCTTTTTGCTAGTGAGTGCTTTAGCTTCTTGCTAGTGAGTGTTTTAACCTTTTGCTAGTGAGTGCTTTAGCTTTTTGCTAGTGAGTGCTTTAGCTTTTTGCTAGTGAGTGTTTTAACCTTTTGCTAGTGAGTGTTTTAACCTTTTGCTAGTGAACGTTTTGGCTTTTCAGTAGTGAACAATCTGGCTTCTTGCTAGTCCATAGTTTGGCTTTGTCCGAGTAAATTTTGAGAGTGTTTAGTAGTGTTTTGGCTTTGTGCTAGCAAGACTTTTTGCTAGTCGGGTTTTTGTCTTTTTGTTTGGTATCATTTTGGCTTTTTGCTAGTGGGAGTTATGTGTTTTTGCCAGTGACTGTTTTGGCTATTGCTAGTTATTATTAAAAAAAAATTTGGCAGTGTTTTGGCTTTTGCTTACTGAACCATTTGGTTTCTGGCTAGTAAATGTTTTGGATTTGGCTAACAAGTATTTTGTCTTCATGCCAGTGACTGTTTTGTCATTTTTGGCCAGTAGTTAGTCAGCATTTTATCTTTTTCCCCCACTAGGAAGGCATTTCACTTCTGCTAGCGAGTGATGTGTCGCTTTTAGCATGTTGGATTCACCTGATCAACCCGAGGTGAAGATTATTAGATGATTTTTACCATCTAGTAGAAGAAGTGAGGCTGGATTGTGAAGTCACGACCAGTATATTCATGTTTATTTTGTTACCCTCTGGAGATACAGGTTGCATAATCATAACTTCACAGCGTAAAGAACACGAACAATTTTTGGTTTTCCTCTTGTTTCTTTTGCTAATGAATATTTTCATGTTTCTTTCTCTCTTTTTTTTTTTTCTTTGCTAAGAAAAATATGTTGGCTTTTTTGCCAGCAAGTGTTTCGTTTGTGCTCGTTTGTTTGTGCCAGAGCAGTGTGAAGGCTAAATGAATGGATTAGCTTTTTATTAATCTAATTCATTTGCGTCTGGCCATCTCCCAGCAGCTCCTTCCTGCATGAAACAACACGGAGCAGATAAATGCGGCGGGGGCCGACGGCAGGGGACTCGTCTGGAAACAGAATTACGGATGACAGGGAAGGTGACGAGACGCGTCAATGCAATCTCAAAAGGGCAGCATATTGAAAAGCAGAACAATTAGAAAGCATTTGACATGCTGAGAACAGGAAGTGAGTCATGCTGCAATTGTGCTGCTAAATCAATAGCATGGCTAATCTACTGAATGGCTTGTGAGAAAGATGACACACACACACACACACACACACACACACTATGAAAGACTAATAAAATACTGATAACTGAGATTTCTCCAAAGCTTCAAATATACAGTATAATCACCTTTCATTTATATACAGTAAACATACATCAAAGTGCTTTATGATCCTATATTCCCAGGCTCTTATTTTCTAGGGTTCTAGATACTGGTCTAGGTTCACATGTTTCCAGTCTTCTAGCATCCGATCTTTCCAGGATTCAGTATTTTCCTCAACTATGTTCCCAGGTTCCTAGGTCGTCTCTCGTGTCCTATGTTCTGCACTCGAAGAACCTTTCATTTCCACAGTCCTATATTCTCAGCAGCCTACCTTTCCAGAGTTCTATATTCCCAGGACCTTTCATTTCCATGTTTTCCCAAGCACTATGTTCTCAGTCGTCCTATGTTCCTAGGATGTTTCCAGGCTCTTATGCTCTCCGACCCCCAGAGTTTTATGCCTACAGTGTTCCTTTCATTTCCTGGTTCTGGCATTCACAGGGCCTTATTTTTGTAGGGTCCTATTTTTCAATTTCCTATATTTCAAGGATCCTATGTTTCCCAGAGACTCATGTTCTCAAGACCTTCAGTTTCCAGGGTCATATGTTTCTAGAGCCTTTAAATTCCGGGCTCTTATGTTCTAGGTATCTTTGCAGGGTTCTCTTTCTCTACACAAGAGTTCTATGTTCTCAGGACCTTTAATTTCCAGGGTTTTATATTTCCAGGATACGGTGTTTTTCCGGGGATTATGTTCTCAGATTCCTTGGATGTTCCTAGGATTCCTGGGATGTTTCCTGAGTTCTGTGTTCCCAGTACCTCTAGTTTCCATGGTCCTATTTTTCCAGAGTCCTTTGGTTCCAGTGTCCTATGTTCCCATGGTTCTGTTCCCAGGATCCTATGTACCTACAACCTTTAATTTCCATGGTTTCCATGATTTACTTTACTTTCCAGAGTCTACTGACCAACACTCCCATTATCCTATATTCCCAGGTTCTATGTTCCCAGCACCTTTAACTCCTAGACTCCTATGTTTCCAGACTTCCATGTTCCCTTGGCCAGTATTTTCATGATGATTATGTTTTATGTTTCTAGAAATCTATGTTCCCAGGATTCCTTTAACCTTTGCCATGAAAAAAAAAAAAAAATCTATATATAATTACGCATCAGTCCTTATAGCTGTTCTTTCCACACACTTTGTTTCTCTCGCCTCTGGTTGTTTCCCTTCAGTTTTTTCTTCCCAATCTGTCTCCTGGATCTGTGTTGTGAGAAGAAGGGAAGCGGTGATGGATATGGAGTGTGACGGCGGTATTGTTGCCGCGCGGATGTTCGCCGTAATGCGGGTTAATTGAACCTGCGGCCGTGCGCTAAACTCTCTATTCCGAACATGAAATCATTCTGACAGCCGCAAAAGCCTGGTGTAATGCAGCAGCTACAGAATCGTGTCGGATCCGCCGAGATCCGTAATTACATCTGTTTGTTATTGTTAAAAATCGGCGTGTTTCAAGGTCGCTGCAGGAAACTTCATCAAAAGTAACAGACACCCCAATTCCCTTCTCACCAAGAGTGCACGATAAAAAAAAGAAAAGAAAAGAAAAGAAAAGAAATGAAATGAGTGCACCCCCAATAAAAACGTGGCCCTTTTAGCAAACTTTCCCCGCACTGTATTAATCTGAGAAATCTGTGTATTCATTACCTGCTGCTTTACTATCACATTAAAGCAGGGGTCGGGAACCTATGGCTCGCAAGACAAATATGACTCGGATTATGGCTGGACGGCGGGAATAAATAAATAAATAAAAGCGATTTTTACTTTAAGACCTCTCTTACTTTAAGACGTGTCACAGAGGATTAAAAAACGGATCAGGGAAACGTGCTACAACCCCCAACCCCCCCCGACAATAAGACGTTATAATAGTAAAGCGTGAGAATAAAAACGAGAACGTTAACAAGACTTTAAACAGAAAAATAAAATCAAGAGAACAATGGTTAGAAAAAAATTAATTCAATGTTAAACATTATTTTTAGTGCTAAAATGAGGGGAATGTTTCCACATGCGGAGTTATATATTCAACCGATAAATAAATAAATAAATAAATAAATAAATACAGAGGATGTAGTTGTTACTCTACCCATGACTGCGTCCCGATTAAAAATGAATTGAAAAGCAAATGTACGTACTAAAAACACTAATAACGAAACGTTTATTACTGTTGTTTTGTGTTATAACAAATAATAATCATAATATACAAAATTTATTAACGATTAAACAATAATGTTCAACTACCAAATATAATGGCATGGTAGTATTCGGTTAAATGAGAGAGGACGATAAAAAGAAGTTTACGTTTACCTTTGCGCAAATCGATATCTCCGTATGAATGATTTATTTACCGTTGATTATTTTTAAAGCAGTTCGTCCGTGTAAAAAGCAGCGATATGTTTGCGAACATAACGGCGTAGACAGATGGACATGTTACACACCAAGCCACAGGCTGCATTTATCACGTAATATTCCCGTCTGTCAGAGAGAAATGACACATGAGCCGGGTTCGGCGACGTAATTATCAATCGATCACAATTTAAAAACCCCAGATCCAGGATGAATGTGGACCGTGCGGCCATCTGAAGGTTAATTAATCACCCCGTTCTGCTCACGGCGTCTTTATGGGAGATAAATTTGAGTTCGAAACCAATTATCGGACGAGGTGTGGTGCAGTTTAGTTCGGGTCTGGTGGAAGAGTAAAGTAAATAAACACGCTTTGGCGTGAAGAAATTCAGCGTGACGATTCTTTTTATTTGATCCAGAGATAATGAAGTTCACCAGCGGGTGTAATAATGTGGAGGATCGTTCCGTCACGTAGCTGAATAATGCCCGAGTTTATTGTATTAACGCTGATGTTACTGTAACGCTGAGTGATGAAGCCCACTTTCTCTACCCAAAGTCTTTTACTCCTCTTACACCAGTTATTTCTTTAATAAAGAATGACATTTAATTCTGTAAAATGAGTCCGTTCGTGTTCTCGCTTACGTTATAGCAGCTATAAACACTCGTTCCCTCAGCAGCCCTCTCTCTATCCGCTCTCTCTTCAAGTTAAAAAGAAAAGAAACGCAGCTTGTGGTGTTACCGAGAATCCACAAAGATGCGTCAAGTCCTCTGTCTGACTGTCACGAAGCGCTGACGCCGGAGACTCCTTCCGTAAATCTTAAAGAGATGTCTCCTACGGTTGTTTTGTAATTATCAACAGCGCACCACAACCCCATCACGGAATATTTTACGGCGTCGTGGATCGGCTCTCGAATGCCCAGATGAGCGTTAGTTCCTATAACAGGGTTCTCTGTCAGGGGTAAAGGCCTGTTTTGTGAGGTTTCTCGATGCTCAGTGAAGACGTTACGTATGATTTCGTTTACTTTCGCGATGGCAGAAACGAACGCAAAAATCAAAGCAGACTCCGCGATATTCGGAGGAACGGCACGTTTTCAAAATTACCGCCGATTCGGGGCCGAGACGCGAACGTGACGTCGTCACGACGTGCGTTCAGACGAAGCTGTCGAACACGAGTACAGCTGAAAGGTCTCGTTTAGCAACAAACAACACCGCGATAGACCACGCGAAACATTCGGTTGATTGCAATTGTTTTCTCCGCAACAATCACAAAATAAAACTCCAGGAAATCCTGTACGGACTGGTATATGTATATGACGTGCAGAGCGGCGTTCCCTGCGGCGACTCACCCGGTAGTAGTCAGTGCTGTAGATGTCTCTGGACATTCCGAAGTCTCCGATCTTGACCAGGAGCCCGTTCCCCACCAGGCAGTTGCGTGTCGCCAGGTCTCTGTGCACAAAGTGCTGAGATGCCAGGTACACCATGCCCGCTGCGATCTGAGTGGCTATGTGTAGCATCTGAGACAGACCCAGCTCTCCGTTCGTCTGCAGCGGCTGTCCATCAACCAGGATCATGGCGTCGGGACCGTGAGCTCTGTTAGGAAACACAACGAAATACGGAACATTTATTTGGTCATGAGACACGAATAAAGAGACGCTGTTTAGTTGATAGTTTGACAGCTTAACCTAAACGCACAGCTATGTAGCTGGACTGTGATTGGCTGGCACTATTTTGTGTTATGATGTCATAACATCCCGGTTTATGTTCTTACAGCCGTGTATTTATTCAGTCGCACAGCTGTCTGTCGTTTTTTACTCGCGTTTAACTTTGACATGTCCACCAGGGGGCAGAACAGCGAAAATAAAACGCGTCTCATTTCAGGTCGCGCTGAACGGAGATGAAGAAACGGATTAATATGACTGGTATCTGATTTCTGAATTAGCGTGCTGTTCAGAGGTCAGGGGTTCCCCAACATTTTAGGCAAACGACCAGAGAAGGACATCATCATTGTTTAGCGACTGCGTGTAACGTGTCAGGATAGCGAAAAAACAAAACAAAACAAAAACCAATGCTAACCTAGCGAGTGAAAGCTAACCTAGCATGCGTAGCTACTGTGTAACTCTGATTATGGATCCTGATTCTCTGCTTGAGCGACGTTGTAGGCGGGGCAGACTCTCAGACAGACAGCTGTCAATCAAACATATTTAGTCATTTGAATGGAAAACGCTGCACTCGGATTACTTTAATGAAGATACACGGAATTTTTCATAAGAGGAAACGGAAAGTTTCGAACGCTGACGGCGTTATCCTCCTCACAAGGCCTGCAATCCAGTCACGAACGCTCTCCATCATGCAGAACCGGCGCGCTGTGCCAACGGAACAGCATGCAGGACCTCGAGGGAACCCAGGAGCATAATTCTCAGCACTGTGTGTGTGTGTGTGTGTGTGTGTGTGTGTTATCAGTTGTCATCATGTTATTCTCTTAATCCAGGCAGCAGGATTTAGAAAGCGATTGGTGCTCCCAGGACGGGTCTTGTCAGAACCGATGTACGCAGTGTATCATCTCGCGGTGTGTTTCTCGCGCAGTTCCTCTGCAGAAAGCTTGTTCCTCATCCATCACGCTCTGATCACTCGCGCCGACGGGAAATGAAATCCGCTCCATCTCATCCCGTCCCTGTCGCCGTCGAAACGAGACCAAAAGGCCGCTGTCGGTGTCGGATTTTCATAAAAGCGATTAAATATTACACGAGAACGATCACGGGAGAGACGAGGGAGTTACACCCACGGCTGCGGGCGTGAATAAACACTCTCACACGGGAGAGACGGGAACACTCGCTCGGGGGTTTGGATAATGAAGAAGGTGCATCGTCAGGGATGTGGTTTTAGGTCACGCGCAGTACTCCAACGCAGCTAAGAAATAAAGCGTATAGATGCTAGTTGTCTGGATTATTTTAGCCGCTTAACAACAATTTCAAACTTTTATTTATCGTTCATTTTTCAAATACAGGCGATTTTCTGAAACTATTCGATGATTAGCTATCGGTACAGTGCTAACCTTAATGCTAACTCTTTTTTTAGCTACATTAGCCTTGTACGTTTGTTACCAGTTTTTCATTTTCATTTCAATTTGGTTTTTAGTTTTAGTCAATATATTTTCGTCGTTTGTTTATTGTTAGCTTTCATCTAGAATCAGCTGACGAAAAGCTAGTGCAGTTTTTAGTCACTAAAACTTCGATTTTGATTTTGATCATTTCCCTAATATGTGCTGCTTATGTTTTTCACGAGTTGTAAAGTGTTTGTACAATCGGAAATCTTTTCTAATTATACCAAAAATACATGCTGTATAACATCGTCTTTAAATGTTTTTATTTTTTTTATAGAACTATGAAGCGTTAGCATGAACACGAAGATCAGGGAAAACAGCTAGCTAACAGTTCCTGCATCTTTTTCGTCTCGCTGTGTGCTTTTACATCAAATATTTCTCTTCTATAATCACCGTTCCAAACTTCCAAACAAAAAAAGACATTTTTATAATAATAATAATAATAATAATAATAATAATAATTTGTAAACTTTGCACAATGGAGTGTCCACATGGCTAAGAGGAAAGCTGTAGATCTTCAGCAAGGCCAGAACATGAACGTACCTGAGGAACTTGTTGAGATCTCCGTGCTTCATGTATTCGAACACCATGATGAGCGGGTCTCCGTCCACGCAGACTCCGTAAAACTTCACGATGTGGTCGTGCTGCAGGTTGGTGAGGAGCTCGGCCTCGCGCTGGAAATCCTTCCTCGCCGCCAGCGTGGGATCTTTCAGAGTCTGAAGACACAGACGGATACCCGTAATGGATTTTAGATAAGAGGAAACAGGCGGCTTCAGTTTAACAAGTTATACTAGAGTGCTGTTAATACTGGAAGGAGTCTCCAGTTCCAGCGCTTTGTAACAGTCAGATGTAAAGCTGTAACTTTAAACTTGGACAATTTGTCACACTTTTTATCCATTTATAGTTACATTTAATGTCGAGGAATGTCCTTGAAACAAGTCAGTTCCTGTTCTCGCTTACGTTATAGCAGTTATAAACACTCACCAGACCTCTTTATTCTCTCTCTCTCTATTCTCTCTCCCTATCTCTTTATCCTCCCTCTCTATTCTCTCTCTCTCTATCCTCTCTCTATTCTCTCTCTCTTTATCCTCTCTCTCTATTCTCTCTCTATTCTCTCTCTCTTTATTCTCTCTCCCTATCTCTTTATCCTCTCTCTCTATTCTCTCTCTCTATTCTCTCACTTTATTCTCTCTCTCTCTATTCTCTCTCTCTTTATTCTCTCTCTATTCTCTCTCTCTTTATTCTCTCTCTATTCTCTCTCTCTTTATCCTCTCTATTCTCTCTCTATTCTTTCTCTCTATTCTCTCTCTCTCTTTATCCTCTCTCTCTCTATTCTCTCTCACTTTATTCTCAGTCTCTTTATTCTCTCTCTCTCTCTTTCTTTCTTTCTCTCTCGAAACCGTAAACTCCTCTGTCCTGAAGATGACGGAAAACTTAAAGTTACAGCTTTACCTCGTAACCGTTACAAAGCGCTGACACTGCAGACTCCTTCCATAAATGATAAACAAACACATTTCTCCTTACGGAAAACGTCACCATCTCCACGCCCCCAGTGGATGAGCTGTTACTATAGAAACGATAGCGAGCGCATTAATATAAACCTGCGCTGTTGTCCGAGCTGCAGTTATAGAAAATTAATCAAGCCCTTTCTGACCAATCCGAGTCCAGAATTCAGCAGCGCTGTGTTGAAAATGTTTACTTAATAACGCACGCAGGACGTCAACCAGATAATCCGAGAGTTTTGTGTGTTATATGGTTTTAAATGTCTTCTAAAAAAAATAAGAGGACGGTATTATCGTACCGCGGAGTTATCATATCCCTACGTTAAAGTGCACAGCACCCATTTGTGTCTTCAATTTTCACACTCTGTGTCACATGTTGTTAAGAGAGCTATTAAGATGGATGGAGGCATCAGAGGAACAGATGGTGAAGCTTTGTTTCTCCATCAGAGACACCGGATTAGCCGAGCCCACCTGATGGGGGGGATACAAGTGCATAATGGCCACCATCTCATGTGTTTCCTGTGTGTGTGTGTGTGTGTGTGTGTGTGTCTATATTTGTGCATCTTATAACTGCACTATCCCTGTAGCCCTGAAGCTCCTCAGCTGGATCTGAAGATGGGAACCGTAGAGACGAAGGAGATATCTGAATCATTGAAGATGCCCGGAGCTAGTTAGAAGCCCTGGAACAACGTCTAAAAGCCGAGACTGTTTGAGCGGCTTTTCTCAGCGGGTTCAGGATAAAGGTTCAGGAGTGGAGCTACCATCCTCCAACCATCTTCTGTACATCAATCTGTACTCTGTAGACCAGGAGGTATCGACTCACTGGATCCCCCCCGATCAGGATCTACAGCCAGGACATCGCTGATGTCATTCAGACTGCAGAAGTCTGCCTGGTTTGATCCTGAATAGAGGAAGCTGAAGCTCAAGACCTCCATGAGGTCACAGATACAAATCCCTGACATGAGAACCGTGATGTAGAAAACAGAGAAACACCAACCATCCAAGTACAAGTAATAATCGCGTTTATAACCGTTTATAAAATAGCACTTGATCCAGCACAACCCTTTTCATTTCTTTCCTCTACCATCGATCCTACCATTGAAGAAAGCAGATTGTTCTTTTCTCATTGATCTCCACCACTTGATCCACCATCATCATCATCATCATCATTCTCGAGTTAATACGCCGAGATACTACTAACCGGATCTTTAAAGAGCCCTGACCTCGTGTAAGCGGAGAGGAAAGTCACGCCGGTCGTCTCTTACCTTCACGGCGACGAGCATCTTGTCCTTGGTGGGACTGAGATTATAACACTCTGCCAGGAAAACCTTCCCAAAGGCGCCTTCGCCGAGCTCGCGCTTCAACACGATGTCCCGTCGCTTTATGTGCTGCACGTCTGCAGAAGAAAAAGAAAGAAGGTCGGGTTTCTGTATGGCGTAGAGTTGGTACAGAGATACGGCGTCTCTCTATCGTTTATTTTTAAAATCTTGCAAATTGAAAGATGATCGATATGAGCCATGCTGGTGGAAACACCGCCGAAAAACCCCGTTAACACACAAAGATCCTCCTGATGAGAAGGACCACTGACTGCAAGATCCCCTCAAAACCTTTCCACCAGACCTCACCGTATGAAAAGGACTGGTCAGAGGGTGCTGATGTATTTTTAATAACAGAATGACACGGAGTGTTTCCTTGCCTCCATAATGCACTTTTATCTGCAACGGAAGAAAGTTTGGAAAGCCCTTAGATAACCGCAATAAGCAGATGCTAATTAATTTCTGGTAGTATTTTGCAATATAAATGAGAATTTTATTAAAATTTCCAACCACCTCAGGCATAAAAATATGAACGGTCTCATGATAATGATAATAACTCGTTTTATTATTATTATTATTATTATTATTATTATACTCCATTCTTTTTTCAAATCTAACTTTTCACACGCTAGCAGTATATAAGAACATGAAGCCCATGAGGCCGGACTGAATTACAATGAATCCAGAGAAAGAGAGAGAGAGAGAGAGAGAGAGAGAGAGAGACAATGAGAGAAAGAGAGACAGTGAGAGAAAGAGAGTGAGAGAGAGAGAGAGAGAGAGAGAGAGACAATGAGAGAAAGAGAGACAGTGAGAGAAAGAGAGTGAGAGAGAGAGAGAGAGAGACAGAGAGAGAGGATGAGAGAGAGACAGAGAGAGAGAGACAGTGAGAGAGAGAGAGACAGACAGTGAGATTTAGAGAGACAGAGAGAGAGGATGAGAGAGACAGAGAGAGAGACAGTGAGAGAGAGAGAGACAGTGAGAGAGAGAGAGACAGTGAGAGAGAGACAGTGAGATTGAGAGAGACAGTGAGAGAGGATGAGAGAGAGACAGAGAGAGAGACAGTGAGAGAGAGAATGAGAGAGAGAGAGAGACAGACAGTGAGAGAGAGAGACAGTGAGAGAGAGAGACAGTGAGAGAGAGACAGTGAGAGAGAGAGACAGACAGACAGTGAGAGAGAGAGACAGTGAGAGAGAGAGAGAGAGAGGATGAGAGAGAGGATGAGAGACAGACAGTGAGAGAGAGAGACAGTGAGAGAGAGAGACAGTGAGATTGAGAGAGACAGAGAGAGAGGATGAGAGAGAGGATGAGAGACAGACAGTGAGAGAGAGAGACAGTGAGAGAGAGAGACAGTGAGAGAGAGTGAGAAAGAGGATGAGAGAGAGGATGAGAGACAGACAGTGAGAGAGAGAGACCGTGAGAGAGAGAGACAGTGAGATTGAGAGAGACAGAGAGAGAGGATGAGAGAGAGGATGAGAGACAGACAGTGAGAGAGAGAGACAGTGAGATTGAGAGAGACAGTGAGAGAGAGAGAGAGCGACAGACAGTGAGAGAGAGTGAGAGAGAGGATGAGAGAGAGGATGAGAGACAGACAGTGAGAGAGAGAGACCGTGAGAGAGAGAGACAGTGAGATTGAGAGAGACAGAGAGAGAGGATGAGAGAGAGGATGAGAGACAGACAGTGAGAGAGAGAGACAGTGAGATTGAGCGAGACAGTGAGAGAGAGAGAGAGACAGTGAGATTGAGCGAGACAGTGAGAGAGAGAGAGAGACAGTGAGATTGAGAGAGACAGTGAGAGAGAGAGAGCGAGGGGGTGGGGGGGGGGTTGAGCGAGCTGTGTGGTAAAAGGTGAAAGTGTGAAGTGGATCTCAGCAAGCGTAATTTGTAAAGCGGCGAGACCCGTCACTCAAAGCGATAACGCGGCTCAGAAGGAGCCGACGCCATCGAAACCATCGCTCAGGAGGAATTTATAGATACCGAACTCCCCGCTGATCCCACGGACCTTCAGACATATCAGACCGTTCTGCTGCATGAGCACAAGAAAAGAAAGAAGATCACCTGGTTTTCACCTGCCTGACCAAATCCTCCTCAGGTCACCTTCTCATTCCTACAGCTCTAAATCTCTCTTCTGTCCTTTCTCAGGCTGTTCTGTCAAGCCGAAACGAACAGAACATTTTCATCTTCTGAGAATGAAAACAATGAAACCGGAGGCTTTTAGTCACAAACACCAACAAAACATAATATCTCGTTTAGAGTGAAGGGCGGGGTTTAGGGGTAGAGTGGGGGACAATGTTTAGGGGTAGAGTGAGAGGTCAGAGCGAGGGGCGGGGTTTAGGGGTAGCGTGAGAGGTCAGAGCGAGGGGCGGGGTTTAGGGGTAGAGTGAGAGGTCAGAGTGAGGGGCGGGGTTTAGGGGTAGAGTGAGAGGTCAGAGCGAGGGGTGGGGTTTAGGGGTAGAGTGAGAGGTCAGAGCAAGGGGCGGGGTTTAGGGGTAGAGTGAGAAGGGGATCCGGCTTCCAAAAAAGGTTCTACTTGGAACTTTTTTGTATTAATAGAAGAACACTCTGCTGTGTGGTTGTCATTTCTCTGTGTGTAGGATATATTATCAGTGTTTAGATAAAGAATTAAAGAAAAGCACAACATTCAATTCTTGAACTGTTCTCATTATTTAAATTAGTCCCTCTGAGAGAACCCTTAGAGGAACTCTTAGTAGAAACCTACAACAAAGTGTTTCCCTGTCAGTCAGGTTTCCTACATCAGTAGATCAGTGTGTGTGTGTGTGTGTGTGTGTGTGTGTGTGAGACTCTATTAATGACCTCATCGTGTCCCTCGTGTTCTCACAGCTGATGAAAGTTCTCGCAGAACCGCACACGGAGCCGGTGTGACGAGAGCAGATGGACGTGTGGAACTTTCAGCAATGACAGCGATGTGACAGTGATGGAGACAGTCAGTGTCACCTTAACACTCCGTCACCTCAGGGTGTGTGTGTGTGTGTGTGTGTGTGTGTGTGTGTGTGTGTGTGTCAGGGTCCATTAGAGCCGCCATGTTACCTGAAGGTCTTAAGGTCAAATAAAAGCTGCAGCTCTCCATCAATCTATCTTTCTGCTGATTTAATGCCAACAGACATGAAGAACCTCAAACCTGCTTTTGCTTTCTCTCTCTCTCTCTCACTATCTGCCTTTCTCTATCTCTCTGTCTGTCTCTCAGGTTCTCTCTCTTTGTCTGTCTCTCACTGTCTCTCTCTCCTTTGCTCTATGCATCTGTCTCTCTTTTTCTGTGACTCTGTCTCTCTCTGTCTGTCTGCTCATCTCTTTTTCATTGTCGGTCTGTCTGTCTCTCTCTCTCTCTCTCTGTCTCTCTCTCTCTCTCGGACAGCAGGATCATGTGGGAGATGGATGACCTTCTCTGAAATACAGGTGTAAACGTGGCAGGAAATTAATCCTAATTAGAAAACGTGACAGGACAGATCTGCTGGATTAATGACGGATTCACGTCGGCTCCTGCTCCATTAAATT
>NC_071262.1:1088481-1098481 GCF_023375685.1 Ictalurus furcatus
ATTGAAATAGGGTCTCGGTAAGGGACTCGAATGTGTTCAAGTTTCACTAAAGCTTAACGTAAACATACGGATAATTAACTGGCCCTTTTATCTCAACCGCGTTTCGCTGTTTTTGTGTTTATTTATACTCATTTATTCTTGTTTTATGTGGATTCCCTTAGAGGTCACCTAATATATGCAAAACATAAATAAATAAATGAACTTGATTTAAATTATTGGCTAAAAAAAAAATCAGAACAATTATGAGAGTCTTGAGGCTTTTGGACCTGACAGTATTTTCCCTCTGGGATTAATAACGTGATCGATCTATCTGTCTGTCTGTGTGTCTGTCTGTGTGTCTATCTATCTATCTATCTATCTATCTTTCTGACTGTCTGTCTGGGTGTCTATCTATCTATCTTTCTGTCTGTCTGTGTGTCTATCTATCTGTCTGTCTTTCCATCTGTCTGTCTGTGTCTGTCTGTTTGTGTCTCTATCTATCTATCTTTGTGTCTGTCTGTGTGTCTATCTATCTATCTATCTATCTATCTGTCTGTCTGTCCATCTATCTGTCTGTCTGTGTGTCTATCTATCTATCTTTCTGTCTGTCTGTGTGTCTATCTATCTATCTATCTATCTATCTGTCTGTGTGTCCATCTATCTGTCTGTCTGTGTGTCTATCTATCTATCTTTCTGTCTGTCTGTGTGTCTATCTATCTATCTATCTGTCTGTGTGTCCATCTATCTGTCTGTCTGTGTGTCTATCTATCTATCTTTCTGTCTGTCTGTGTGTCTATCTATCTATCTATCTATCTGTCTGTGTGTCCATCTATCTGTCTGTCTGGCTGTGTCTGTATCTATCTATCTTTCTGTCTGTCTGTGTGTCCATCTATCTATCTTTGTGTCTGTCTGTGTTTCTATCTATCTATCTATCTATCTATCTATCTATCTGTCTGTGTGTCCATCTATCTGTCTGTCTGGCTGTGTCTGTATCTATCTATCTTTCTGTCTGTCTGTGTGTCCATCTATCTATCTTTGTGTCTGTCTGTGTTTCTATCTATCTATCTATCTATCTATCTATCTGTCTGTGTGTCCATCTATCTGTCTGTCTGGCTGTGTCTGTATCTATCTATCTTTCTGTCTGTCTGTGTGTCTATCTATCTATCTATCTATCTATCTGTCTGTGTGTCCATCTATCTGTCTGTCTGGCTGTGTCTGTATCTATCTATCTTTCTGTCTGTCTGTGTGTCTATCTATGTGTCTGTCTATCTATCTTTCTGTCAGTCTGCCTATCTATCTGTCTGTCTCGCTGTGTCTGTCTGTCTGTGTCTATCTCTCTATCTATCTATCTATCTACGACTGAAGCGTGCAGTTAAAGCTATAAGCACTAACCCCGCCCCCTCGCCCTAACTGTAACCAATCAGAAGATTAAAAACATGCATCATGCAACTCTTTACCTTAATTCTGTTCTGTGAAACTCAAGTATGCTAATTCTTCTTGGCTCTCCATCGTTGCTCTCTTTTTTTCTCTTTTTTTTCCTGCTGCTAATTATCAAATCCAAGATTAGCTCTGCATTTATACCTCCAGAAATCACACAGTACATATTTCGATATTTCGGCTTCGCACGATGTGTTTCTCAGATATAAATCAGTAAAAGCTGTGATCGAAGGAAGAAGAACGCAAGGTTTGTTTTTAATTCTTCAGAACAGGCTAATTTTATTTAAAACCCGTTTTCCCTCGTCTTCGACCGTACGTCGTAACCCTCAGTCTCAACCTTCCAATCCCGCCATTTCCTCTCTGCAGTACTGAACGACTAACCTGGACACTTTACACACTGCCTGGGTGTTAATCATGGCCATGAGGCACTGTTTTGATTGTGTATCAGCACGCCGGAACAGCGGATATTGCCTCCGCTCGCCTGAAGCAAAGCGTCGTTTCTCATCTCAATGCTCACTTTATTCTCTCTCTCTCTCTCTCTCTCTCCAGCTTCAAGGAGAAAGAAAGTATCAGTATAGTTTGGGAAAAAAAGAGCTGTGGTCAACCACGAGGAATACCAGACTAGCGTATATAATTAGCACGCTTACAGTAGCGGCTTGTAGGGCTTTATACCTGAGATCCACTGGAACGGCAGTAAGCTCTTCAGTTCAGATCAAAGCCTGGAGCAGATCAATAAACGTCTCAGAGAAATGAAGGGGGCGTGGTCGTGTAGCACAAATTCACAGTGCCCCATAGCGCCTGACGCACGGGGTTTATCAAAATTTATCCTCCTCGAGGGTTTATGAACGAATGAGAACGAAATCTGACACGACGTCCTGCGTTTGCTCCTTTACTTTCGCTAACGTAGCTAACAGCTAACAGACGTAAACATCACCCAAAATCGTATCCGTAAACTCTCTTCAACGTTGTCACGCTGTGTAATAAAAACAAGTACGGTTTCAAACGTTGGGAGGCGGGACTTACGGGGCGTTTCGATTAAGATAACGTGACTCTGTTTGTTCAAAATGGCCGCCTCTACAACGTTCCAGCGTTCAGCTACGCAGTGACGATTGGTTCAGGTGAAGAGCCGAATATTTACGTAAAGGATTTCTATAAATATTTGTTAGCTAGGTAATTTAGCCTTGCAGCTTTAATGTAAAACTAAAGAAAACATTACATTCGGTGTTCATTTTTTATTAAACTGTTCTTCTACGGTTGATGCACGTATCGGTTTAATTGCAGCTTGTTTAGTCTTTTAATCTGTCCAGCTCTCTCACGCTTTGACTAATCCCACCATCAATTCCACCAAATTTTCACAAAGACAGAGATGAAGGAAGAGGAGAAGGAAAGAATAGATAAATGGATTTACCGCCGAGACCTGATCAGGAAGATTGGAGAGGATCATGAGGACAGTATGAAGGAGATGGGGAGAAGATGAAGAACCGGGAGGGAAACAAGAGAACAAATAAGATGAAAGGGGGATAAATACAGTAGGAGGAGGAGGAGAGAGAGAGAGAGAGAGAGAGAGAGAGAGAGAGAGATGGAAATCTAGCACCAGGGAATACAATCAAACAATGAACTCTATCAAACCATAAAACCAGATTATTCCCAGATTATTCCCAGATTAAAGCCGGATAGGGAACCAAGCGGCTTTGTCATGCCTCAGGTGATGGAAGATGGAAGCAGGAGGTCCAGGAGTTACTAATCTGCCCCTGAGTAAAAGTTCCATGTGCAGGATTTTTGAAAACAGTACCAGTAATTACACACTCCTCTTTTCATTCTCATTCTCTCTCTCTTTCTTCCTCCTCCACCTTTTCCACCACGCAGTCCTAAATTTAAAGGCGACTTCATTCCTCTCCTTCAAACTGTGACAGCTCTGTAAAAGCGAACGACTCCCCAACGGAGCGGCCGAGAGAGATTTACGCACTGCTTAAGTGCGCTGTAAAAAAATGTTGGACAAGGACGAAACGGCCACAAATCCTGAAAAATGCTGCGCTCTCCAATAATACACCGCCTGATCTGTTCGGGACAAAAGGGGGCGTGGCCGGGGTGTCTGTCAGTCACAGTGAAGGAGGCGCGTGCAGAATACAGTTTCAGTAAAGGAGGTGTGGCCTCTCTTTCCGGTGGTGTCACGGGAGGAGGTGTGGCCTCTGTATCTGTCACTGAAGGAGGTGTGGCCTCTATCTGTCAGTGTCACTGAAGGAGGCGTGGCCTCTGTATCTGTCACTGAAGGAGGTGTGGCCTCTGTATCTGCCAGTCTTAGTGAACAAGGTGTGTCCTCTGTGTCTCTCAGGGTCACTGAAGGAGGTGTGACCTGTGTGCTGTCAGTCTCATTAGGAGGCGTGGCCTCACAGCTTCTAACAGGAAAACTTTTTTGACGTTGTTTCATTTCCAAATAAAATATGAAAACAATTTTTTAATAAAAAAAATATCCAGAGATAAAACACTACGTATTAAACGCTACGTGTTAAACGCTACGTATTAAACGGATGTACTCACATGTCGCAGGTTTGTTGCAGTTGTGGCCGTGACGGAAGTACTGTGGATTTTCGATGACGGGGATTCGGGTCATACCGATGACGACAGCATCGGGCCCAGCGTCCAGTGTACACGGGCTCAAAATACCGTGATTAACATGATGGAGGGGACTAGCGCTGTCTTCTTCTCCGCTAATCACAGCTACGGGGCCTATAGAGAGAGAGAGAGAGAGAGAGAGAGAGAGAGAGGGAGAGAATCTTGAATTAGATTAAAAAATGAAGTCCTGTTTGATTTCTTTAGTTTTCGTTCATCGCATGTTCAATAGACATCATTCGTCTTCTCAGGAACATCGTTTCTACAGAAAAATAAGTCCTGCCTTCAAACATTAGGCCACGCCCCCTCACCAAATCCAGTGCTCAAACTGAAAAATGCGCTGATGAACTGCTGGAGCTGTGGGCTCTGTTTTTTATCTCTTTGACTCTGTCTGCTGTTTTGAGGTGATAGATAACAGCGTGTCAGAAGGTCTGCGAGGCGAAACTGGAGGCTATAAGCTTCCATTACTTGTTAGCGACGTTAGCCTCGCAGCTCCAGCGCAAAACTAAAAGCAGCAAACTTCTGATTAATTCACACTAAATCCAACAAAGTGACTCTCGGCCGTGGCGTGCAGGATTTATTCTGGTTGAACTATTTATCAACACAATAAAGGGTACACAAGGAGGAAACACAGCCACACACACACACACACACACACACACACACTCTTCAGTGAAGACGGAGAGGTCACACAGCATAACAAACACATCAGCCTGCTGTCAGACTCAATCTCTGAGAAGGAGAGAGAAGACAGCGCTCAATACACACACACACACACACACACACACACACACACACACACAGTTACTGTTACCATCCTGAAGATGATTATTTTCCTCTAACAGCATGTCTCGAAGTGATTTATTCCTCTTATACTACAGCAACTTACCAATGAATACAATTATAATTATAGTTTATAGTTACATTTACTGTTCTCACTGATGCTACAGCAGTTCTAAACAGTCGTTCCCTCACCAGCGATCTCACTCTCTCTCTCACACTCACTCACTCTTTCACACTCTCTCTCTCTCTCTCACTCTCTCTCTCACACTCTCACTCTCTCTCTCTCACACTCTCTCACACTCTTTCTCACACTCTCTCTCACTCTCTTTCTCTCTCACTCTCTTTCTCTCTCACTCTTTCTCTTACTCTCACTCACTCTCTCTCACTCTCTCTCTCACACTCTCTCACACTCTCTCACACTCTCTCTCTCACACTCTCTGTCTCTCTCTCTCACTCTCACTGTCTCACTCTCTCTGTCTCTCTCTCTCACACACTGTCTCTCACTCTCTCTCTCTCTCTCTCTCTCTCTCTCACTCTCTCAGGAAAGAAAGCGGTACACCAGGTCCCTGACGTGATCAAATCATTTCTATATCTCTATAAATTGAGATTATTTGGAAAGGACTGCAGTTGTCCCTGATGTGACGCTTAAACAGAGATCTCCTAGAAGCCAAAAAAAAAAAGTAATTAGTTTTAGACTTGAAGACAAAAGGCTGCATTTATCAGGCTGCCAAATGACCGCCGCAGACCGCTGCAGATAACCGGCTCGCTCGTTACAGCGGCTTTTCTTTCCGTTTAATTGGAACGACTGCGTCAAACCACAAAGTCCAATAAAGAGTAATACAAGAAATAAGGAAAACGGTTAAAACAGACCTTATACGGTCAATCGATCGATCCCGAATCCATTTGGGCTTTCCATTCAGTTACTGACCAAGAGGACTAGCCGATTATAAGGATATATGAGAAAGAGTCAACGTGATGGCTTCAAAATGCCTTCCTTTTGGGCATGTAGTCGTTATATACGTATTACTGAATAGGAGAGCAGGAGCTGGGGGTCAAAATATTATAATAATAATAATAATAATAATAATAATAATAATATCCAGGTTTCCCCGTGACCCTGAAAAGGATAAAGCGGTATAGAAGATAGATGGATAATAATAATAATATTAAAATAATAATGAAATTATTAATGAATGAATGAATATTGTTATATTTACATTTGTAAAATTGGCCTCAAATTTTTTGTATGTATTTTTAGCCAAAACATCAATTTGAGCGTGACATACGGTGCTCCAGAGGTGCTGGACTTGAATTGAGTGGATATGAAGCTCCGCCCCCGCGTGTGTAACTCTCACCTAACTTGTGAACAGCGTTTAAGTCTGTAATTACGGCTGAGTTACTCTGAATAAGGATGTGTGTAATATTTTTCTAATCAGTTTGGATAAAAACAGCAGCACTCAGAGCAGTAATTACACCTCGACCTGCACTGCATGTTTTAGGAAAACGAAATGAATCCCACGGCGAGGTATTAACGCGAAAGTCTGCGAGGAAAAGTTTTTCAAATCCTCTTCAGATTATGTTAATAATAATCATAATCGCAACCGCAGGTTAAAGTAGCGGTGTGTAAATTACCGAACATGATTAGAGGTTATTGTTTCGAAGCCTTGAACACACCAATTACCTCTAACGCTAGTCAAATAATCGCACCGTGTGATTAGCTCTAATTAAGGTGACGCGTTGCTCTGGCGACCGCACGTTAAAGCTAACAATAAAGTCGTCTAGCATTTAGTGCAACGTTTTTCACACGTCGTAGCTCTCCCGTAAGCTCGTGTGGCATGTTCGGAAGCAATTAATGTAAATGTTAAAGTCTGTTAATGCAACACTGAGCAGAAATAAATCACACACAGAGATGAGATTAGCGCCGGAGGAAAACCCGCGAATAAAAAATCTTAGATATAGTTATTTAAAAAAAATTAGCAGCTACTTTGTTTTAATAAAATATCTAAATGTACACATTCAAATAAAAAAAAAGAGGACTATTTAAAAATAATAAAAGTACAGAACCTGTGGAGAAACACTTTCCCATGTTTTCATCCAAACATGAAATTTCCCTCCAGTTTGAAATGTTTCAAAAGCAATTTACACCACTTAACATTTTCTAACTAATTCTTTCTTTCTTTCTTTTCCTTGATTAAAAAAATTCCATGTCATATCCAATTTATTGTTACTATTTAAACATAATTACTTTTTTATGGTTAGTCTTTCAATTGTTTCACTTTAGAATGTTACATTTTTTAAATTACAATCATTACGTTTAATTCATTATTTCTATTTTTAATATTTAACACATTATAAATGTGTTTTTTTTTTTTTTGTCTTTTCTTTGTAAATTACTCGTAAATTACTCGGAGATGTATTTTAGTGTATGAAGGTTGTTTTTATTCTTTTTTATGTATAAAATAATATTATTTTAATACCCCCCCCCCCCCTAGAAATAGAATAGAACAGTAATAGATTTTCTATTACATTTTTATTTTTGTCTATATTCTGCTTTTTCAACTTTATATTCACCATTTTTTAAATCTGTAAAACACTTTGAGCTGCATGTTAATGTATGAAAAGTGCTAAATAAATAAAATTCATTATTATTATTATTATTATTATTATTATTATTATTATTATATGTCAGGATCAAGGTGTAAACTCCAGAAATGTTGTTAGATGGAGCGCACGTGGCTCGACTACATCACCTGACCCGAGCGCCAGTCCTGATTGGACGAAAATCCCGGGCATGTTTAACGGTGTGAGGACGGTCTACAGTCATCTCACACCGTAAATGTTTCATCCACAACCGTCTTTTAACTTAAAGCCACGCCTCCACCCTCGCGCTCGCTCATCTTCCCCTCATCACTTGCCTATTTTTTAGTCCTAAAAGGAAACAATTTAAAGGAAATAAAGTGAATAAATTCAGGTCTTTCATTCGGCATCGATTTCCCTGTAAGTGGATTGTGAAATGTGCAGCAATACTTCAAGCAATTAAAGAAATACTTTTCAGGGATGAATTATTATATTTTTCTCTAATGTTCATTGATCCAAAACCAGTTCTTCTGCCTGCCTAAATGGAAATGTAATTTTTTAAGTGGACACTTTTATTTCCTTTCTCTTCTTCAACAAAAGAGCAAAGATGATAAGGAGCGGCCATTTCTCCAGCAAAACACACACACACACACACACACACACACACACTCAGGAAAAAGTCAAGGTTTGACACACCACACTACTGCTGCTCTTACTTTATTTTATATTAATGCTTTAATTTGTGCATTTTATAAAATTAGATTTACTCGGGCTTTTTCTCCGCCTCATAAACGATCTTTTATCATTTTATTCTCGTATTAAATTCCACTGAACGTATTTTTTTTTCTTCAGATGGAATATACACCCTAAGGCTGGGCCACAGGACTAACATATCATATCACCATACTTTTCTACGATGAGCGATATGTTTCACGATATTGAGGTTTATATATATATATAAATGTCTACAACAATACAATAATTTAAATCATTTGAAAATATATAGATGCATATTACATATATTAAATTAAATACAGATTAAATATAATAAAAAGATGCTACATTTAAAAAGTAAATATAAATGTAAATAAATCAATCACAATGTACTTAATTATTATAATTTCTAAATCATCTGACACTGGAAATGGGGGAATTTTATTATGATTATTATTATTATTTATTATTGTTATTTGTCCTTATATCACTTCAACTGATTTAAATTTGTTTGTTCATGTTTTCTCCTTAATAATAATAATAATAATAATAATAATAATAATATCATCATCATCATCGTTATTATTATTATCATCATCATCATTATTAGTTTTGCGTCACATTTTTCTGTCTTGTTCACTTCTTTCTTGTTTCTTGTTTTCTGTCCTATTTCTCGTCTCTGTCGTTACACCGCATTCTGACAAGCTGTGTCATGTTTATGTTTATTTCCTCTCCATCATGGGCTTTGACAATATTTCCGAGAAAAAGTCCACCTCTACCGCTGTTCCCCCCTTTCCCTATTTTTTTTTTTAAACAGCAAAAACAACAACATTTCGATCATCCTGCCATAAAAACAGAGGTTTATAATGAATGTGAATCTGAATTAGCGGCTAATGCGCTCTAAATCTCGAGTGTCTAGTAATATCATCTGATAATGCATTTTATAACAGCCTTTTGTGTTTTGTACCAATCTAAAACAGCCATGACAACCTCAGGACGAAGCTGTTGTTGATTTAAAAAAAAAATAAATAAAAATCTTTCTTACATAAGAACTTATAAAAATGTCAATTAGATTTTATTATCATTCCTAAAACATAATTTATTATTTTAATGTTTAAAAACGCAGCAATTCTCATAAATAAATTATTTTTGCATGGCCAGAGAAGATACTCATTCCTGATTGGCTGACGGGTATTTGTTTATGTTCTTACACCATAATACCTCTAATGCTAACTGCAGGTGAAGTTACACTGGAATGCATGCGAGATGTAACCATAGCAACAACTGTAAAAGATAAAAGTCGTGTGAGTCTAAAATATGGAAATCTGGTCATTTATTTTATATATATATATATATATATATATATATATATATATATATATATATATATATTTTTTTTTTTTAATGATTCCACTGGTATTGTTTGCATTTTTTTGTTCTAGTAATGTAAATTTTAAATATTGTACTTACATTTTTATGTTTTATGTGACATAATTGGACATTTTTAATGTTAGTTGAATGATAATGAAAATTATTTAAAATAGTAAAATGCTTACAAAGTCTCGGTGTGTTTAGACAAACTTTAAAAAAATATATTTCATTTCATTTTTTGTAACTATTTTTTGTAAAAATAACTTTAAATGTTCATATTATTATTCACTTATTTCTACGCCATGTTTTGATGCATCAGTTCACACATTGAGTTTATTTTTTGGAAAAAAAGTCATCTGCTATTTTTCTAACATCCAAATCTCTTCTTTATTCCCACTTAAACCTGTTTTTATCCACATCTGGAAAACCACGTTCTGCTCTTCTGAGCATTAAAGAGCGTTAAGGCATAAATCCGCTCGAACACGTTTCCTGCGAAATATAAAACCTAAAGGTTTATAAAGTGAAGGTT
>NC_071262.1:1103481-1135981 GCF_023375685.1 Ictalurus furcatus
AGTAGTGTGCAGTAGTGTGTGGTAGTAGTGTGCAGTAGTGTGGGTAGTAGTAGTGTGCAGTAGTGTGTAGTGTGTAGTAGTAGTGTGTAGTAGTGTGTGTAGTGTGCAGTAGTGTGTGTAGTGTATAGTAGTGTGTGTAGTAGTAGTGTGTAGTGTGTAGTAGTAGTGTGTAGTAGTGTGTAGTGTGTAGTAGTAGTGTGTGTAGTAGTAGTGTGCAGTAGTGTGTGTAGTGTGTAGTAGTGTGCAGTAGTAGTGTGTAGTGTGTAGTAGTAGTGTGTGTAGTAGTAGTGTGCAGTAGTGTGTGTAGTGTGTAGTAGTAGTGTGTAGTGTGTAGTAGTGTGTAGTAGTAGTGTGTAGTAGTGTGTAGTAGTGTGTAGTGTGTAGTAGTAGTGTATAGTAGTAGTGTGTAGTAGTGTGTAATGTGTAGTGTGTAGTAGTTGTGTGTAGTAGTAGTGTGTAGTAGTAGTGTGTAGTAGTATGTAGTAATGTGTAGTAGTGTGTAGTGTGTAGTAGTAGTGTGTAGTAGTAGTGTATAGTGTGTAGTAATAGTGTGTAGTAGTGTAGTAGTGTGCAGTGTGTAGTAGTAGTGTATAGTGTGTAGTAGTAGTGTGTAGTAGTGTGTAATGTGTAGTAGTAGTGTGTTAGTGTGTAGTAGTAGTGTGTAGTAGTAGTGTGTAGTGGGTGGTAGTGTGTAGTAGCATGTAGTAGTGTGTAGTAGTGTGTAGTAGTAGTGTGTAGTGTGTAGTAATAGTGTGTAGAGTGTAGTAGTGTGTAGTAGTAGTGTGCAGTGTGTAGTAGTGGTGTGTAGTGTGTAGTAGTGTGTAGTAGTGTGTAGTAGTAGTGTGCAGTGTGTAATAGTAGTGTGTAGTGTGTAGTAGTGTGTAGTAGTAGTGTGCAGTGTGTAGTAGGAGTGTGTAGTGTGTAGTAGTGTGTAGTAGTAGTGTGTAGTAGTGTGTAGTAGTAGTGTGTAGTGTGTAGTAGTGTGTAGTAGTAGTGTGCAGTGTGTAGTAGTGGTGTGTAGTAGTATGTATTAGTAGTGTGTAGTAGGAGTGTGTAGTGTGTAGTGTGTAGTAGTATGTATTAGTAGTGTGTAGTAGTAGTGTGCAGTGTGTAGTAGTGGTGTGTAGTAGTATGTATTAGTAGTGTGTAGTAGGAGTGTGTAGTAGGAGTGTGTAGTGTGTAGTAGTAGTAGTGTGTAGTGTGTAGTAGTACTGTGTAGTAGTATGTATTAGTAGTGTGTAGTAGGAGTGTGTAGTGTGTAGTGTGTAGTAGTATGTATTAGTAGTGTGTAGTAGTAGTGTGTAGTAGTATTGTGTAGTAGTAGTGTGCAGTGTGTAGTGTGTAGTAGTATGTATTAGTAGTGTGTAGTAGTAGTGTGTAGTAGTAGTGTGCAGTGTGTAGTAGTGGTGTGTAGTAGTATGTATTAGTAGTGTGTAGTAGGAGTGTGTAGTGTGTAGTAGTATGTATTAGTAGTGTGTAGTAGTGTGTAGTAGTGTGTAGTGTGTAGTAGTGTGTAGTAGTAGTGTGCAGTGTGTAGTAGTAGTGTGTAGTAGTATGTATTAGTAGTGTGTAGTAGTGTGTAGTAGTGTGCAGTGTGTAGTAGTGTGTAGTAGTAGTGTGCAGTGTGTAGTAGTGGTGTGTAGTAGTATGTATTAGTAGTGTGTAGTAGTAGTGTGTAGTAGTAGTGTGTAGTAGTATTGTGTAGTAGTAGTGTGTAGTGTGTAGTGTGTAGTAGTATGTATTAGTAGTGTGTAGTAGTAGTGTGTAGTGTGTAGTGTGTAGTAGTATGTATTAGTAGTGTGTAGTAGTAGTGTGCAGTGTGTAGTAGTGGTGTGTAGTAGTATGTATTAGTAGTGTGTAGTAGTGTGTAGTGTGTAGTAGTGTGTAGTAGTAGTGTGCAGTGTGTAGTAGTGTGTAGTAGTATGTATTAGTAGTGTGTAGTAGTGTGTAGTAGTGTGCAGTGTGTAGTAGTGGTGTGTAGTAGTATGTATTAGTAGTGTGTAGTAGGAGTGTGTAGTGTGTAGTGTGTAGTAGTGTGTAGTAGTAGTGTGCAGTGTGTAGTAGTAGTGTGTAGTAGTATGTATTAGTAGTGTGTAGTAGTGTGTAGTAGTGTGTAGTGTGTAGTAGTGGTGTGTAGTAGGATGTATTAGTAGTGTGTAGTAGGAGTGTGTAGTGTGTAGTAGTATGTATTAGTAGTGTGTAGTAGTGTGTAGTAGTAGTGTGTAGTAGTAGTGTGCAGTGTGTAGTAGTGGTGTGTAGTAGTATGTATTAGTAGTGTGTAGTAGTGTGTAGTGTGTAGTAGTGTGTAGTAGTAGTGTGCAGTGTGTAGTAGTAGTGTGTAGTAGTATGTATTAGTAGTGTGTAGTAGTGTGTAGTGTGTAGTAGTGTGTAGTAGTAGTGTGCAGTGTGTAGTAGTAGTGTATAGTGTGTAGTAGTAGTGTGTAGTAGTGTAGTAGTGTGCAGTGTGTAGTAGTAGTGTATAGTGTGTAGTAGTAGTGTGTAGTAGTGTGTAATGTGTAGTAGTAGTGTGTTAGTGTGTAGTAGTAGTGTGTAGTAGTAGTGTGTAGTGGGTGGTAGTGTGTAGTAGCATGTAGTAGTGTGTAGTAGTGTGTAGTAGTAGTGTGTAGTGTGTAGTAATAGTGTGTAGAGTGTAGTAGTGTGTAGTAGTAGTGTGCAGTGTGTAGTAGTGGTGTGTAGTGTGTAGTAGTGTGTAGTAGTAGTGTGTAGTGTGTAGTAGTGTGTAGTAGTAGTGTGCAGTGTGTAATAGTAGTGTGTAGTGTGTAGTAGTGTGTAGTAGTAGTGTGCAGTGTGTAGTAGGAGTGTGTAGTGTGTAGTAGTGTGTAGTAGTAGTGTGTAGTAGTGTGTAGTAGTAGTGTGTAGTGTGTAGTAGTGTGTAGTAGTAGTGTGCAGTGTGTAGTAGTGGTGTGTAGTAGTATGTATTAGTAGTGTGTAGTAGGAGTGTGTAGTGTGTAGTGTGTAGTAGTATGTATTAGTAGTGTGTAGTAGTAGTGTGCAGTGTGTAGTAGTGGTGTGTAGTAGTATGTATTAGTAGTGTGTAGTAGGAGTGTGTAGTAGGAGTGTGTAGTGTGTAGTAGTAGTAGTGTGTAGTGTGTAGTAGTACTGTGTAGTAGTATGTATTAGTAGTGTGTAGTAGGAGTGTGTAGTGTGTAGTGTATAGTAGTATGTATTAGTAGTGTGTAGTAGTAGTGTGTAGTAGTATTGTGTAGTAGTAGTGTGCAGTGTGTAGTGTGTAGTAGTATGTATTAGTAGTGTGTAGTAGTAGTGTGTAGTAGTAGTGTGCAGTGTGTAGTAGTGGTGTGTAGTAGTATGTATTAGTAGTGTGTAGTAGGAGTGTGTAGTGTGTAGTAGTATGTATTAGTAGTGTGTAGTAGTGTGTAGTAGTGTGTAGTGTGTAGTAGTGTGTAGTAGTAGTGTGCAGTGTGTAGTAGTGTGTAGTAGTAGTGTGCAGTGTGTAGTAGTGGTGTGTAGTAGTATGTATTAGTAGTGTGTAGTAGTAGTGTGTAGTAGTATTGTGTAGTAGTAGTGTGTAGTGTGTAGTGTGTAGTAGTATGTATTAGTAGTGTGTAGTAGTAGTGTGTAGTGTGTAGTAGTATGTATTAGTAGTGTGTAGTAGTAGTGTGTAGTAGTAGTGTGCAGTGTGTAGTAGTGGTGTGTAGTAGTATGTATTAGTAGTGTGTAGTAGTGTGTAGTGTGTAGTAGTGTGTAGTAGTAGTGTGCAGTGTGTAGTAGTAGTGTGTAGTAGTATGTATTAGTAGTGTGTAGTAGTGTGTAGTAGTGTGCAGTGTGTAGTAGTGGTGTGTAGTAGTATGTATTAGTAGTGTGTAGTAGGAGTGTGTAGTGTGTAGTAGTATGTATTAGTAGTGTGTAGTAGTGTGTAGTAGTAGTGTGTAGTAGTAGTGTGCAGTGTGTAGTAGTGGTGTGTAGTAGTATGTATTAGTAGTGTGTAGTAGTGTGTAGTGTGTAGTAGTAGTGTGCAGTGTGTAGTAGTAGTGTGTAGTAGTATGTATTAGTAGTGTGTAGTAGTGTGTAGTGTGTAGTAGTGTGTAGTAGTAGTGTGTAGTAGTATGTATTAGTAGTGTGTAGTAGTGTGTAGTAGTGTGCAGTGTGTAGTAGTGGTGTGTAGTAGTATGTATTAGTAGTGTGTAGTAGGAGTGTGTAGTGTGTAGTAGTATGTATTAGTAGTGTGTAGTAGTGTGTAGTGTGTAGTAGTGTGTAGTAGTAGTGTGCAGTGTGTAGTAGTAGTGTGTAGTAGTATGTATTAGTAGTGTGTAGTAGGAGTGTGTAGTGTGTAGTAGTATGTATTAGTAGTGTGTAGTAGTGTGTAGTAGTAGTGTGCAGTGTGTAGTAGTGGTGTGTAGTAGTATGTATTAGTAGTGTGTAGTAGGAGTGTGTAGTGTGTAGTAGTATGTATTAGTAGTGTGTAGTAGTGTGTAGTAGTAGTGTGCAGTGTGTAGTAGTAGTGTGTAGTAGTATGTATTAGTAGTGTGTAGTAGGAGTGTGTAGTGTGTAGTAGTATGTATTAGTAGTGTGTAGTAGTGTGTAGTGTGTAGTAGTGTGTAGTAGTAGTGTGCAGTGTGTAGTAGTGGTGTGTAGTAGTATGTATTAGTAGTGTGTAGTAGTGTGTGGTAGTGTGCAGTGTGTAGTAGTGTGTAGTAGTAGTGTGCAGTGTGTAGTAGTGGTGTGTAGTAGTATGTATTAGTAGTGTGTAGTAGTGTGTAGTGTGTGGTAGTGTGCAGTGTGTAGTAGTAGTGTGTAGTAGTATGTATTAGTAGTGTGTAGTAGGAGTGTGTAGTGTGTAGTAGTATGTATTAGTAGTGTGTAGTAGTGTGTAGTGTGTAGTAGTGTGTAGTAGTAGTGTGCAGTGTGTAGTAGTGGTGTGTAGTAGTATGTATTAGTAGTGTGTAGTAGTGTGTAGTGTGTAGTAGTGTGTAGTAGTAGTGTGCAGTGTGTAGTAGTGGTGTGTAGTAGTATGTATTAGTAGTGTGTAGTAGTGTGTAGTAGTGTGTAGTGTGTAGTAGTGTGTAGTAGTAGTGTGCAGTGTGTAGTAGTAGTGTGTAGTAGTATGTATTAGTAGTGTGTAGTAGTGTGTAGTAGTGTGTAGTGTGTAGTAGTGTGTAGTAGTAGTGTGCAGTGTGTAGTAGTAGTGTGTAGTAGTATGTATTAGTAGTGTGTAGTAGTGTGTGGTAGTGTGCAGTGTGTAGTAGTGTGTAGTAGTAGTGTGCAGTGTGTAGTAGTAGTGTGTAGTAGTATGTATTAGTAGTGTGTAGTAGTGTGTGGTAGTGTGCAGTGTGTAGTAGTGTGTAGTAGTAGTGTGCAGTGTGTAGTAGTGGTGTGTAGTCGTGTAGGAGTATGATTTGAGACAGAGGTGAAACAGTTTAGTTTTAGTCTTTACCTTGCGCAGGTGTTATCTTCCCCTCTGTCTAACCGAGTCACGCTGAAACTCAGAAGGAGGAACATCCAGGTATTTTTTCTTTTCTTTTCCGTCTCAAAGCCATCAGCGGATTGAGAGTGACGCGACCTTTGGCTCTGCGCCGCTCCTCCTCTGTGCCCTGTAATCGCTTTACTCCTTTACTCGTTTGTTGTTTGATGTCTCCCTCTATTTCCTCCTCCGGCTGTGTTTCATTTGAAATGCATTACTCTCTCTGCGGAGTGAAGGGGCCGGCCCAGTGCTCGACCCCAGGGCACACACACCGACAACAGCCGAGGGGAATGAAACACAGCGCGGTATAGAAACAGCACAGACACGCGGTCTCACTCACACACACACACACACACACTCACACACACTGACAATAGCCGAGGGGAATAGGGGAATGAAACACAGTGCGGTATAGAAACAGCACAGACACATGGTCTCACACACACACACACACACACACACACACACACACACACACTCACGCACACTCACACAGTCTCCACTTTGATATTGTTTTCTGAGGTGGAAAAATTGTCAACAAGTTGCTTGACACCTCAACACACCAAGAAAAGAGTAGAATATTAAAGCGACAGTTAAATAAAAATAAGAATTTATCATTCATTATGATAAATAATTAATTATTATTGTGTATTAATAATAAATATAATATAATGATGATTATTCTTATTTTTTTATGTAATGTTTGGTGTTTTGTGGGAATATATTTTTTTACTTCTGCACTAGAGCTACACGGCTAATACAGCGAACATAACGTCTATAGCCACCGTGTAGCATTGTGCAACTGTAAACATAATTAGACAGACAGACAGATAGACAGACAGACAGACAGACAGACAGACAGACAGGTCAATTTTTTTAAATGTTAAATTAACGTAATTATTTTTGACAGTTTAGCGTATTACATCATCTTCTGAGCTCACACTGGTGCTTACATTAGGGTTACATCACACATCTTAGGAGCATAAATACACACACACACACACACACACTTATAGGATGGGAAAGTGGGTGGAGGTGTGTATGTTGCCACAGGATAATTAAAATAAACATCCCTGAAATTTCTCAACCTGTGTGTGTGTGTGAGTGTGTATGTGTGTGTGTGTGTGTGTGTGTGTGTGTGACATTTCTTTCTTGTGAGACAAAGAGATGACCTGCAGTCTTCATACTCACACCCTCTCTAAATCGATACACTGCTGTCGGCTTTTCTGCAGCCTACAATCGAATCTGCTGCTCTCCTGTGTGTGTGTGTGTGTGTGTGTGTGTGTGTGTGTGTGTGTGTATGTGTGTGTGCGCGTGTGTGTGTTATCTCAGCCAGAACTTCGTGCTGCACCAGAAGGAAAAACAACGTAATCATCCGTCCTTATCGTTAAAGATGGTTCAGAAATGTAACAGTAATGTAATATATTACGCCTCATTAAACTAATTACAGTAACGAGTTTATTCGATCCTGGACGTCTGCCGGTCTCCATGGTTACCGTTAACGCTTACGGCTCAGCCTTTGATGTATATTAGCCCGTGTTACTGTACGGACGAGGATGTGAACGGGACCGTCCTGGATAAAGACGTCAAATACGGCACATTTCAGTCATTCTGCTGAGGAAGCGAACACAATTCATCACCATGACTTCCTGCTGGACTTCTAGCAGGAACATCTGCAGCGAACATCTGGATTAATGACCCATGTCAAGAGAGCAAATATGCCCCTGATCTCAGGGTGGGGCTTATGCTCTCTCTCCTGTCAATCACAGGGACACTAGCCAATCGTGAGTGTCTGTCAGCTCAAGCATGAGGAAGTAAATAAACAATAAGAAGAAGGGTAGACGAAGGAGACCGTGTTAGTAATTAGTTTCTAATGACTAAAAATAATAAACAATGAATTATAAACAAAAATGAACTAAAAAAAAAAAGTAATTATGCATAAATTAAAACTAACACAATTTGACAGCAAAACAGGAGCAGTGTATACGAGGGAGGAAGATATAATATATTCAAAAGCAAAAAGAGATGAAGCGATAAAGATAAAGTGAAGTTTGCACTGATGTGTAGAATTATCTCTACTCATAATTCTCCAGACCTTTCCACAGGACAGTGTAGAGAAAACAAAAACAGGTTTCTGTTAAGAAGGACTGCAGCCATGAAGGTTAATTTCACGTCCCGGTTGCTGGGTGAGAATTAGACGGCTTCCGGCTTTATGGATCGACTGTGCTGCGAGCGTAATCCGTCAGCTGTATGGAAATCCCCGCTGCGCTCCCCCTACGGCGCGGAATAACACCACTCCATACCCGCTGAGCTTACAACACACACACACACACACACACACACACACGCTGAACACCTTCTTCAGACTTCCTGCGTTTATCGTAACATCGAATGATTCTGATTGGTCAGAAGATGTTGATTAATTTTCTATAACCAGCACGACAAATCACGTTATCGTTTCTATAGCAACAGCTTGTTCACACGGACTTGTTTATGTACCAGACAGATAAACAGCTTTTTTTAAATAAATAAATAAATAAAATAAACGTGTGACCATTGATCAGGTGAAGTTTCCTTATTGATGGAAAAGCTGTAACTTTAAGTGAGAGAGGAGAGAGAAGAGAGAGAGAGAAGAGAGGAGAGAGAGAGAGGAGAGAGAGAGAGGAGAGAGGAGAGAGAAGAGAAGAGAGAGAGAGAAGAGAGAGAGGAGAGAGAGAAGGGAGAGAGAAGAGAGAAGAGAGGAGAGAGAAGAGAGAGAGAGAAGAGAGAGGAGAGAGTGAGAGGAGAAAGGAGAGAGAAGAGAGGAGAGAGAAGAGAGAGAAGAGAGAGAGGAGAGAGAGAGAAGAGAGAGAGGAGAGAGAGAAGAGAGAGAGAGAGAGAAGAGAGAGAGGAGAGAGAGAGGAGAGAGAGAGAAGAGAGAGAGGAGAGAGAGAGAAGAGAGAGGAGAGAGAAGAGAGAGAGGAGAGAGAGAGAGGAGATAGAGAGAGAGAAGAGAGAGAGGAGAGAGAGAGAAGAGAGAGAAAAGAGAGAGAGGAGAGAGAGAGGAGAGAGAAGAGAGAGAAGAGGAGAGAGAGAGAGAAAAGAGAGAGAGGAGAGAGAAGAGAGAGAGGGAAGAGAGAGAGAGGAGAGAGAGAGAGAAAAGAGAGAGAGGAGAGAGAGAGAGGAGAGAGAAGTGAGAGAGGGAAGAGAGAGAGGAGAGAGAGAGAGAAAAGAGAGAGAGGAGAGAGAGAGAGGAGAGAGAAGTGAGAGAGGGAAGAGAGAGATGAGAGAGAGAGAGAAAAGAGAGAGAGAGGAGAGAGAGAGGAGAGAGAAGTGAGAGAGGGAAGAGAGAGAGGAGAGAGAGAGAGAAGAGAGAGAGAGGAGAGAGAGAGAGGAGAGAGAAGTGAGAGAGGGAAGAGAGAGAGGAGAGAGAGATGAGAGAGAGACTGTACATTTTGAATGAGTATATCTTCTAAACGTGAATTTTGTGGTTGTTTGACGCACACGATCTTATAGAGAACCTGAACGCTGAGATATTTAACATCATTTGTTTTCATGGGGATTTGCACAAAACATTTTTTACTCATTTTATTTCCGTTTCATGTAGAAAGTTAGTGACGATTAGAAAAAGAAAACAACAAATATAGCCTAGCAAGCTACAGAAGATTTTGCATGAATTTACAGTAATGCTAAAGTGACTTGGAGGTGATTTCCATCTTACATTATATACAGATTATATATTTATACTGTATACACACACACACACAGTACTCGTACAACCCTGACGAGGATAATGTGATGAAATCCTAGCAGCCGAGCGAGGGAACAGGTCCAACGTCGCGATGTGATCCTGACGGCCACGGATTTCCAGATCCAGGATCCAAATTGACCGAAATGAAGCGCATCAGGGTTAATCGGTGACTTTCACCACAACGAGGCCGTTATGAAATTACTTCCGAGCTCGACTCACTACATCAGAATATGCTAAACAATAAAGTTGTTAGCATGTGCAGGTGTTTTTTATAAACCGGTGCGGATATGGCTGACAAGACGCTAACTAACTGTTGTGTCTGCATATTGTATAAAGCGTATGTGTGTGTGTGTGTGTGTGTGTGAGAGAGAGATATCACATGCCTCTGCATAACCACCCAGGTGGCTAATTGCTGACAAGAGGCTCTAGGATTCAGGAGCGTGTGCCAGCTAGGCCATTAGAGGCAGAGAGGACAGGTGCTAACGCCTCCCGAGCTTCGTGTCCCACTGCATTAGCATGGCTTTTCTTGGAACGTTAGCGCAGTGCGAGAGCCCACGCCAGCAGGAGCTAGGTTCGGCTTGGCTAACACACAGATGAGCTGCAGGCTAGCGTGTTTACTTTGCTCTCGTCAGTGACGCTCCCTCAGGTGCCGGGCGTGAGCTAATATGAATAGTTTTTACTCCCCCCTCGTCGAAGTGGGCAGGAATAAATGCTAACAAGCACTGGGGAGCTCTGACAAGTACAGATGAGGGGAAAATGAGAAGTCATTCTTCAAGCAAGGTTCATGCTAAGGTTTAGCGTCTGTTTTTTTTGGTCAGGATTTTACAGACCATTGCTGCGATCACTGCTGGGATACTAACGCAGGAAAAAAAAAAAAAAACAACGATTTTTTTTTGACCAATCACAAGCATCATTGGGTCGCGCATTACTTATTTATATCAACAATGCTAGTTTAGCTAAGCTAGTCAAGTACAGAAACACAGCACTAAGAAGATCGTTAGATTAGCTTAGATTAGTTACTGAATTAGGTAGCTAACCAAGTTCATAAGAAGAGAGATAACTGCAGGTATATGATTGTACAGTCGAAATATAACCAGTACTTCATTTTTAGCCGTTGTTAGCAAACTTAGCGAATAAGTTAACCCATCATGAGGTTTTTTTTTTTTTTTTTACAATTTAATAGTAAAATTTGTTTAAATAGAACATTTATACCATAAATTTACGTTATGCGTAAACATATAATTGTATCCTTGATCCAAAAGCCTGATCTTTCCTTGTTCCTTGAGTCTTCTGAGCACATTTTAAGAATGGGTATTTCCTTAAAGATGCTGAATTATGGATTTCCGGGTCACTGGTTTGAGGAATCAAGGAGGTATCAGTTAGAGGGCACGTCTCAATCAGCTCGCTAGTTCCCTAGTTCAGTAATCAGGGCAGTCGGCCATTTTAAGGGCCGTCTCAATTGCGTATTACTTCCAGTGCTCAACAACGTTTCTCCCTAAAATACCCACAATGCACCGCAAAAACCAGGCAGCATCGATGCTCACTTAGCTAGCCAGTTAGCTACTGTTAGCTAGATAGCTAACATTACAAATCATGACTTTTTAATCAATTTACTTCCTCAAATCAGTGCTCTCCATGACCAGTGCTATAGATTTAACCAGATCTAAAGGTAAACTTATTTAGTGTGATATATCGGGTACCAGTGATAACGTGAGCGGCCATCTCGACATGACACGGTCGAGGAGAACTTTTGGAGTAAGAGATCCTAGTTGAGAGGGGGCATTTTTTTGTTGTGTTTTTCCTAGTCAGAGATCGGAAATTCTTTAGCTAAACGCCGCATAAGCCTGGCTGCAGATCTTTAAGATCATTGATTCAGTATGTAGATGATTTGATAACAAATAATGGTTCTTGTGTTAAGAATATACTAAATGCTATACTTTGGGGAAGATCTAGCCTGAGGTCTAAGACACCAGTGCCTTGAGAATTAACATTAGGAAGAAAAAAATCCTTAATTTAAGGGATGATTAACAAACATCAGGAACATCCCTGCTGGAGGCTGTAGGTCTTCCTCGAGGGGATGGCCATAAGGAGGGACCCATAAACACAGAAAATGAATCTTCAGCCAGAGACAGCTTACAGTTTCGCGCGTTAATGGAAAATCCAATAAGGGTAAAGGTCTGGAACTTTCAGCCAGGTTTGAAATACGGCAGAACGAGAGGGAGCGTCCCGGCGCCTGCTGACAGGAAGCCATTAAGTGTTAGATCATAAAACGTTAAAGAGAGCATTGTTAGAAATTGTGAAACATGCTAATGAGACCATTACCACACTGACACTAGGGAGACAATACCACATCTATCAAGGGTTAGCATCCTGAAGTTGATTATTTTACCATAACAGCACGTCCCCCAAGTGTTTTATTCCTAATTTATGACAACAGTTTAAGAACAATTACAATTTTTTACCAAATGAATAAAACAAATCTTACTTTTTATCTATTTATGAAGAGAGTTCTTGTTCTCACTCCTGTTATAGTAGCTCCTCATCAGCCTCTCTCTCGCTCTCTCTCTCTCTCTCTCTCTAAGACTCCTCTGTCCTGAAGATGTCATAAAACTTAAAGTTATGGCTTTGTTACAAAGCTCTGACACCGGAGACTCCTTCCATACTTGTTAAACAAGCATATCCTTAAAGAACACTTTTTAAAGACGTTTATTATCAGCGGAGCCGGATAAGTCACTGTGAATGAGCTGTTGCTATAGAAACCATAACGTATGACTATCCCGAATCCAGAACTGACTGTATACTGCAGCTCAGTGGTACAAAGCGACGCTAGAAGCTGCACTGAATAAAGGATGAAACAAGTACGTTTAGAAAATGCTAATCTGCCGCCGCCAGTTTTCATTCATTTTCAGCATTTATAATTTTTTTTAAACGAGTTGAAAGTCAAGTAAATGATGCGTCCGTCACTGTCCTCCAAGCCTTTCTTCTCTACCTCCTCCCACGTGCCTCCTTATATCCTCGCTGATAAATAATTAAGGACAATGGCGCGTGATTATACAACAATTACTCTCCACACCTTAAAAAATTCAAAGGGTTCCTCATGAAACATTAAGACGGCCGAGTTTTCATTAGCGTGAAGCTCGAGGGAAAGAGCGCTCACAAGACTCGAGCTAAACAGGACAACAGCGCAGAGAGAAAGATGCTCGGCCCCGGCGCTATTCTTAGGGTTTAGCCTACATAAGCGTGTGGATTTATAACGTATGGCAGAGCTTTAAAGGTCATGATATGGTTGGGAAACGTAGGAGTCGCAGCCTTAGAAGAGTAGATGTATTGATGATGATGACATCGCTGATCACATGACTGATTAAATGGCCTGGCTTGTGTCAGGGATTAGAAAGGATTCGACCCACATAAATAAAACTATGACTAGAGGAATTATTCTCACTTAAGTTAACATTAAGTTGCTTTTGAGATGATATAACGCACATCTAATACGTGGTCAACGATTCGATGAAAGAATTTTTATATGAATATATATATTATAAATATAATAATATTTATTATGATATGATTTTTGGTGTGTTAGTGTGATTCAGTTTTGTTTAAAAAGCTCAAATTGTGCAAAAAGCCACACCTCCTACACTGACACAGACACACACAGGCCATGTCTCCTTCACTAAGATTGACACACACCGGCCACACCTCCGTCACTGACACACAGGCCACTCCCCCTTCAATGAGTGACACACACAGGCCACTCCTCCTTCACTGAGACTGACACACACAGGGCACACCTCCTTCACTGACACACAGACCACTCCCCCTTCACTGAGACTGACACACACAGGCCACACCTCCTTCACTGACACACAGGCCACTCCCCCTTCACTGAGACTGACACACACAGGCCACACCTCCTTCACTGACACACAGGCCACTCCCCCTTTACTGAGACTGACACACAGGGCAGTTCTGTATGTTGATTGGCTGTCATCGACCAATCAGAGAGTGTTATTCAAACGGACATCTTATCTCCTATAAAAATAGGGCTTTTTTTCATCACTGAATTAAAGAAACCACATCTGAAGAAGATCTAAAGCTTTATCTCTCTTTATGGTTTTTATTAAAATAGTCTTTTATGTTGTAAAAAAATTGCTTTGCGATGCACTTTTAACAGACGTATAATTTCCCTTTCATATCGAAGTTAGCGAAGCCGCATACGTTCTGTTTCATCATGGGTTCTGATGAAGCAGCATCTGCTCGGGTGAAGAAACTCCTCTGGAACTTTTCCTCTGTAAAAAAGCAACTTCAGAGTCAGCACAGTCCAATTTGGAGCTTTGGATGTGGAGTAATTGGCCTCATCAGACGTTTCTGCTGAGTGTTCTCTGTACCCTGAGGCGTGAAGCCGAAGACAACCTGCTGCGAGATTACCGAGGAGTTACATAAACACGCCGCGAACACTAACCCTGATCACGCCGAGGCGCAGGACTCCGCCCCTTTTCTCTTTTATTTCTTCCAGGATTGAAGTGAAGGAGTTTACAGAACATATTCAGATGATCACAGTGCTTTGAAACTGAAGAACAACATCTGACCTTTAATATCCACTGAGATAACGAGCCATACACCGGGAGCATCGCCGAAAACTTCCTTAATTACGCTAAATGCAGCTATACGCCATAATCATAAAGTCACGCAAGCGGCATTCAACTGACCAAATATTCAAATCATGAATTCATTTAAATACGAATATATTATTATTAAATATTAAAACAAGAAATGAATTGAAAATATGTGAGTAATAAATGAATTCGAACAATAAATACATATTAAACATAAATATTTAATTTAACTTTATTTTACTTCGACAGGTCCGGGAAAAAAAAAAAATCCCAAGTTTTGCATAAACTCCGCCCACTGGACGCTAGCTAGCTAGCGACTATTCCCTTTACATTGTAGGAAAATGAAGAGAAAAGAAACTGAATAAGTATCTACTGCTTTTCCGTGCTGTTATGGGAACTTAATCGACATCAGGGTGGTTATAAACAAGTTATAAACAAGTTAATTCATGCTCTCGCTTACGTTATAGCAGCTGCAAACACTCGTTCCATCACCAGTCCTCTCTTTACTCTCTCTCGAAGAAAATCGCAGCTCGTCATTTTACCGAAAAACCGCACAGAAGCGAAAACGTAAACTTACAGCTTTATGTCCGATCGTCACACAGCCTTGACACTGGAGACTCCTTCCATAAACGTTACATAAACACGTTTGTCCGTCCCTGTGAACGAGCCGTTGCTATAGAAACGATAATGTATTAGAACGATAATATTTATATTAATATAAACCCGCGCTACTGTCAGAGCTCTAGAAAACGAATCGACAGCAGAACTCTGGGTGGCGCTGTCCTGTAGGATGTTCTTCAGCAGCGATGACCTCCGGATGACCCCAGCCAGCTCAGAGAGGAAGTAATGGGCCAATTTAATGCGCTTAATTTGCTGTTCTTCAGTTTAGTGGCCTGTCCGTCTATTGAACTCGCCACGCTTCGTATCAACACCGAGTCCAAATGAAACGCGTCCTTCTTTTAAACAGAAGAGTCTGGCATCCACCAGAGACTGGATAAAGCTCTATAGCACATGGCATGGAGTCAAATGACCTTGTACACAACCACACACACACACACACACTCTCTCTCTCACACACACGTACACACAAGCAAAACACTGGCAACAAAAACGCGAGTTTATTAGCTTCCTCTGGAAATACAGCTCAGTCTTTAGTAAATGTTCATTACCATTTTAATTGGCTGCTTAAAGATATACATAATTATAAGTCCCGTGGCGGGAAAGTGTGTGTTTAAGCACTGTCTTGTTCCGTGAAACAGCTGTACGTTCATGTTCGGTGGCGCCGTATGGAAAAACCGAGGTGAAACGGAAATCTCAGCAGTTCAGGGTTTTCTCTCTCAGCTAAAAACGTGTCATAGCGGACAGAACCACGCTGCTAACAGAACCAGGCCACTGACAGAACCACGCGTCTAACAGAACCACGCTGCTAACAGAATCACGCCACTGACAGAACCACGCGTCTAACAGAACCATGCTGCTAACAGAACCACGCCACTGACAGAACCACGCTGCTGTGAGCTACATAAATCGAGATATAGCGTAAGTATCAGTAACGGTGGAGACGTGGAATCATGTCATGGTGATGCGTAGCTCCTCCATCTTTAACGCACGTATGGTAAATAAGTAAAAGTGTCCTCGGGACTCGTGTACAAGATGGTGGCAGATGGAGGAGAAACCCGCAGGTGATGGAAAAAAAACAGGCCGGGTTCAAATCAAAACGAGGTCCTTACGGCAAAACGTGGCGCAGTTCATCGTGACGTGAAGACACGAACAGACTTGCCTTGAAAATACCGTGCGCTCGAAGTGCTATCGTGGTTTGATCAGAGATGTCGGTTTTGTTGTGTGCATCAAAAGCACTACACCGCATTCCAGCCTCGTAAACCCGCGTACGATTTTTGGCGCCATCATACGCTAGCGGTCTTGTTAGCGGACGCCGCTAAACTAGCACGGTTCGATACGATTTCATATTCTTCTTCATTACTAGCGTAAAGGTGCGTTCACACCAAGAACGATAACGACCACTATCTTAGTGTCCACACCAACACACGATATCGTTTCTCTGTGCCATCACCGCCTCTAACGAAGATTCCACTCCAAGGTAGATGTTAGAACATCTACCTACATCTACCTCCGCTCAAAAAGGCTTAAATATCATAGGGACAATTCATCTCGGTCTGAGCAATACACGTGGATAATACCAACTGAACCGAAATTCAGTCAGTTAGCACATGGGAGCAGCAGTGGGACATCAAGAACCATCCCTGAACAGAGCAGAACGTGAAAGACATCTATCCAGACAATCGCGTTTTTCGCGAAGGAAGGAGAGTCAACCTCGCAGGACGACGCCACAGACGGACAGAAGACAATCCAGGAGCGAGTTTCAGCCCACACTCGCTCTCTCGCTCATCAGGATTCAGCTAGCGCTCGGTAGACTGACATCTCGACCCGGACTCACCTCGCACGGGTGGTGGCGGCGGTCAGGTGACTCGGTAAAACAGACAGTGACAAACGACTTTCCGCAATCAGGCGTAGAGCGAGACGAGCGGAGACTCGGACTGCGCCGGGAAAGCGGCGGGCGGCGTTTCGTCAAGGCTCGATTCTGATCTCATGGAGTCAAGAGTGTGTGAAATATTGCAATATTACAGTGACGTCTTATCTTCTGGAACGCAGAGAACCTTTGGGTGCTTTGAGATATACCTGTCTGAGTAAACTGACAGCTTTGGATTGAAAAATGTACTTTCTAAAGCATTTTCCACGGTTAGCAGGTGACAAGTTTTTGTCTCCTGTGGGCGTGGCCTGCCAGGTGTCTATTTTAGTTTCGATGTAGTAGTCATGTATATACGATGCAGTATAAACTTCTAGAGCTAATTAGTTAGACGCAAATTAAACAACGCAGTGGAACAATGAGTGGCTGTGGGATCTACTCGAGATGAGATTAGATCAGATTAGATTAGCAACTCTACTAGCTACATACACTCACCAGCAGCACCGACGACCTCTGCTACTTCCTACCAAGCTTTATCCTTATTCGGAACGTCTCTATATATGTTTAACGAGCGTTCAGGACAGGATCTGACAAGATAAGATGGAACCACGCTTAAGTGACCGGGTTCTTCCGTTTTTCTGAGTCAAACTCTAATTGGGAGATAATTGCAGGTAGGAAGTGAAGTTGTGACTGAAGAAACGTCAGCTCACACTTTACACACTCGCACCTAATTTGCATAGAATTGAGAATATTCAAATACTCAGTTCAAAATGTCAACAACAAAAAACCTTTTCGGCTCCGTGTCGCGTACACACGTACGTAGAAAATTCTGTGTCCGTGTGGGTTTCCTCCGGGTTCTCCGGTGTTCTCCAAGCCCCCAAAACTTTGAATTTTGACTTTTATTTTGACGTGAGGTATGCTCATCATTTTAGCATTAGCATAATTATAATATGCGCATTTTTTAGTGTGTTTACGGTAGCTATGATGCGCTAGTCTATTAGCAGTTACAGCAATTAACCCTGGCTGAATCCTGACAGATCCGACAGCACTTTTTACACTTTACGTCACTAGATGGTGGTCGAGGCATAATGTTTTCCGTCTGTCTGTGCGGCTGTCTGCGATTTCTGTTAGCGCAATATCTCTGTGCCCAGCAAGGTCACAGCAAAGTCAGAAGTAGTTGTTCTTCAATAGTTCTCCATCCACACCGTCGGCGTCCACTCGTTCTACTCGTTTATTTCATGGTATAAGGCACAACAACCTTTACGTGGAAGAAAAATTCCATACGGTACATTAACGCCTCCACCTGGAGACCGCGATAAAGCGCTGCCTAATGCACAGCTCTTTACAGGTGTCCAATCACCAGCTTCCTTGCAGATTTGATTTAGATATAAAACCCTGGAAGAAGAAACCAAAGCAGGATTTTATTCGATTTGCTCCTTCTGGCAGAGAATCTATTGTTGACGGAATGCTGAGCAACAGATCCCTAATGGAATCATTTGTCCTGCTGTCCAGCTGCTTTGTTTTAAAAAGCTTTCGTCTTGCCTTTGCTTTTCCACGGCTCTTTATCAGCAGATGGATCTCCGGATGGCCTTCAGGGGAAAGCTGCTGAACCCAGAAACGGCACAGGAACACCAAGAAAGATCATATTTATTAGCACCCCCCCTTCCCACCAAAAAAACCAAAAAGAAGCGCATGGTTCTTACAAACGCACGCTGTAAATTTATACGCGCTGACCTTTCGATCAGAACGGAGAGATGAGATCTCCATGACGTGTTTCTTTTGGAAGACATGAAGGAAGGAAGGAACTCCAGCTAGATAGATAGATAGTACAGTCAAAAAACACTGTTTTTCTTTCTTTCTTTCTATTTTTTTTTTCATTATTGCCCGTTTCTGTATATTACTGGCTCCTTTTCTTTCTTTCTTTCTTCTTCTGTTCTGTCCATTTTTCTTTATACTATTGGTTGGTTGGTTCCTTTCTTCCCTCTGTCCTTCCTTCCTTTTATTTATTTATTTATTTCTCATTTCTTAAGTCCCCCCTTCATTCTTTTTCTCATACAGTACGCTTAATTCTTTCTTTCTTTTAATTGTTGCATTTTTCTTTATATTATCTGTTACCGTTTCCGTCCGTCTTCTCCGTTTTTCTTTATATTATTGCTTCCTTCCGTCCTTCCTGTTATTCCTCTCTCATGCCCCCCCCCCTTCATTCTTTTTCTCATACAGTACTCTTAATTCTTTTTCTTTCTTTTATTGCTGCATTTTTCTTTATATTATATTACTGGTACCTTTTCCTTCCATCTTCTCTTCTCTTCTCTTCTCCAGTTTTCCTTATACATTATTGGTTCCTTCCTTCCTTTTATTCATTTCTAAAAAGAACGTTCTCCCTTCATTCTTTTTCTCCTACTCTCTCCATCTTTCCGCAAGAAAGTAAACTTTTTGTTGCACCTCCTCTTCGTCTCAGTATTTCTGTGTCTTACTCATGAACCCCAGAAGAAGCATACAGCCGGGCGCATGTTGGAAATTTAAATGCGCTGAGCTTATGACCAGAACGGAGCGATGGGATATGATGTGTTTCTTTCGGAAGACTTGAAGGAACTCCGGCTGCAGACGACTTTGAAGGGCAAGAGAACAGCTCGGACCCACCGCCGAGCAATAACCGAACCGTGTGCCGTTCGGTGTATTCCCCAAATACACATGGGGAGTTCCCCATAACCTTCAGAGATGGAATTTCCGGAACGTGCTACAGAAACACTCGCACTGCTGTAGTTACTTCAGTTTACTCGTTTTATTTCCATTACCATGAAATAAAGATTTTCCCAGCTAACCCTCTCCTACACTCCCGAGCTGCAATTATGAAATGGATCAAAACTTCTTCCTGGAGAAAGTCAAACTCATCCCGCCGCTTTCGCTTCCTCCTGGGACCCTTCGAGCTTTTCAATCAATTAACCGCGGAACAGAAAACGCTCCGTCAGCAACCTGCAGCTCTCACCAAGACTCGAGAGCATAAAGCTAAAGAAGCGAAAGAAACAGAAGCGTTCAGAACGATCTCTCCTGGAAATCAACAGCGCGCGCGCACACACACACACACACACACACACACACACACACACACACACGGTTCAAGAGGAAGAAAGAATTTAGGAGGAAACACGACTGTTTGATGATAAACGGATGAACGAACGGCTCCTCTTACAGAAGTTTAAAGTCTATAGTGTGTAAGTACAGATTAAATCACTAATACTGCAAACACACTGTACCTAGCAAATGTATGGAAACTAAAGAATCTCGGAGGAATTTAGGAGGAACTATCTGTATACACTTTGCTAAATGAATAAATAATTAAATAAAAGCCTGTAAGCCTTTAAAAAATGTTAGTAGTGTATAAACATTAGTGTACTGCTAAATGTAAAAAAACAACAACAAAAAAACAAAGAAAAAACAATAAATAATTACAATATAACCAAAACACCACTGTTTTTTTCTCTTTCTTTCTTTCTTTCTATTATTGTTTGTCCTTTAACATTTTTTCGGAATCGGGGTTGTACCATTGAGCCTTTTTCATTATTTCTTTCTTTCTTTCATCCTTCATTTTTTCGTTCTTCTTCTCTTCTCCAGTTTTCTTTATATGATTGCTTCCTTTATTCTGTCCTTCTTTAACCGGTCCTTCCCTCCCTCCTTTCAGATTTCTAATGTTCTCCCCTCAATCTTTTTCCCCATACAGTACCCTTAATTCTTTCGTTCGATGCAGTTATGGCCTTCCTTTCTTTTTCCCATGCTCACTCTCCCGTATGAAAGTAAACCTTTGTGTTGCTCCTCCTCTCTCGATCTCTGTATCCGTTTACAGCAGATAATCTGTTCATCCTGAATAATAATATTTGTACTGGCTTACATCCCTACAAGGCACTGGATATGTAGAACAGGGATTTATGTGCACACACACACACACACACACACACACACACACACGCGCGCGCAGGGTGTAGAAGGCAGTGGATGTGCTCAGTGCTGCTCCTCAGACTCGAGGCAGTATAAGAGAGACGGTAGAGAGCAGGTAGGTACAGTAGGGATACTCCGACTCAGTCTCAGAGCTTATTTCTGGGTGTAAAATGAGACGGATATATCCGAGCATCCTGCCGCGTATCCTCTGATCATCCGAAAGCTTTAACGAAACTTAAAAGGAATTTTTAACAGCTCCTGAAGCGAGCGTGCGAATACCATAACCTCGGAAATGAAGTTCAGCAAAGCGAGAAGCCGGCCCTGTCTCCTTTACTGAACAAAAGAGACGAATAACGGCTCTGACACATCGCAGATAGTGTGCGCACGCACACACGCGCGCACACACACACACACACACACACACACACACACACACACTACTCAAATATAAGGATTTCTTAGCAGGAGAAAGCCTTTTCCCTCATTTTCAGCGAGAGCCTGCTGTCAGATTTAAGATGGTAATAATGGAATCTCACAGCGAACCCTTGGAGAAAGTTTGACTTGGCGGAGAGATGAGAGGAATACGAATTAGCAGAATGGAATTTTTACACACACACACACACACACACACACATACACACTCTCTCTCTCTCTCTTAGAGCTGGACAGATGATTGACGAAATGGTGCGTCTCAAAATAACAAATTCAGCTGCATTCAAATAACGCGACAAAATGAATACACAGCAATGTCTAGCCAATTCACAAACACTCCAGGCCTGTGTGTGTGTGTGTGTGTGTGTGTGTGTGAGTGAGTGAGTGTGTGTGTGTGTGTGTGTGTGTGTGTGTGTGTGTGTTTTCACAGAAATCTACCGCCTTTGTATCATTGCTTTTCTTTGCTTTTCTGTCACCGCAGGAGCAGATTAAAGTTATTCACGCCTCGTTTCATCTGAACAACTCTCATTCATGGGCTGGGATGAGAAGCGGAGGAATAACACGAACTCTCCACAGCACAGTACAAGCCGGGTTTCCTCCGCTCCGCTCCTCTCCGGGCCCGGAGACCCGGAGACGACCTGGAGACGACCTGGAGACGGCCAGGAGACGGCCAGGAGACGACCAGGAGACGACCAGGAGACGACCAGGAGACGACCAGGAGACGGCCAGGAGACGCCGCTCCGGTTCATTACGGAAAACCAGAACAAACAACTCAGGGAATAAAACATTCCGAAAAAGACCTGACATAAGAGATGCATGCTTCAGAGAAGAGTTTCAGCTTCAGAGGTCACCGGAGAATAAACTCACACACACACACACACACACACACACACGCGCTCGCTCACACGCACACACACGCGCTCACTCACACGCACACACACGCGCTCACTCACACGCACGCTCTCACACGCTTCTATTAATTATGCATGTATGATATTTACAATAACAATAATAATAATAATAATAATAATAATAATAATAATAATCTACATGTTATTCTGTCTCTCTCTCAATTCAATTTCAAAGTGCTTTATTGGCATGACTGTTTACATACAATATTGATAAAGCATAGCAATATAGATAAGGATCATTTAAAAATACATTAATAATAATAATAATAATAATAATAATAATAGAAAAAATAGTAATAATTACAATAATAAGTAAATAAAAATATAAATACAAATGAAAAATAAAGTGACAAGTGAAATAAAGTCTCTCTCTCTTTCCCTACTCTATCCTATCTGTCTGTCTGTCTGTCTCTTTCCCTACTCTATCCTATCTGTCTGTCTCTCTCTCTTTCCCTACTCTATCCTATCTGTCTGTCTCTCTCTCTTTCCCTACTCTATCCTATCTGTCTGTCTCTCTCTCTTTCCCTACTCTATCCTATCTGTCTGTCTCTCTCTCTTTCCCTACTCTATCCTATCTGTCTGTCTGTCTGTCTCTTTCCCTACTCTATCCTATCTGTCTGTCTCTCTCTCTTTCCCTACTCTATCCTATCTGTCTGTCTCTCTCTCTTTCCCTACTCTATCCTATCTGTCTGTCTGTCTGTCTCTTTCCCTACTCTATCCTATCTGTCTGTCTCTCTCTCTTTCCCTACTCTATCCTATCTGTCTGTCTCTCTCTCTTTCCCTACTCTATCCTATCTGTCTGTCTGTCTGTCTCTTTCCCTACTCTATCCTATCTGTCTGTCTCTCTCTCTTTCCCTACTCTATCCTATCTGTCTGTCTCTCTCTCTTTCCCTACTCTATCCTATCTGTCTGTCTCTTTGCCTCTTTCATCCTGTCTGTCTGTCTCTCAATATCTATCTATCTATCTATCTATCTATCTATCTATCTATCTATCTATTGTCCTTGTTCTCTCTCTCATCCCGTCAAACTGACTATCTCTCTCTATTTTATTCAATGTCTTTCATCTTCCCTGTTCCATTCTGTCTCTCTCTCCTACTTCATTCTCTCTCCCCTCTTCTCTTTGCCCATTTCATCCTCTCCTTCTCTCTCTCTCCCCCTCTCTTTCTTTCTCTCTCTCCCTCTCATCCTGTCAATCTGTCTCTCTCTCTCTCTCCCTCCTATATAATCCTATCTGTGAGTCTCTTTTCCCTATTCCATTCTGTCTCTCTCGCTCCTATTTCACCCTCCCCCCTCCCCCCTCCCCCCTCTCTGTGTTTTATTGCCTGGCAGAGTGCTGCATGGTGCTGAATGCAGAACAGCGGAACCAGACGACACGGAGAGTGTGAATGTAAACAGCTGACGCTCCATCCAGCCGTAACGCGCTGGCACGCTCGTCCGCTCCGCCCCCCCCCTCCCCCCCCTCCCCCCTCCACTCCTTTCTTTTCCCGTTTCCGCTCCTTTAATTTCTGTATCCACCGGTGTTACCAGCTTAATCTGCTTTTAATTAACGCTGAAGAAAAAACCCAACATCTCATCGCTTATAAAACAGTGAACAGGAACGTGGAAGCAGGGAGGAGGGGTGAGAAATCGGGGAGAAAGAACAAGTGGAGAGGTTGTTCAGCCAGAGGAACTGAAACAAATAAAACAACCACACACACACACACACACACACACACACACACACACACACACACACACACAGCATTTCCCTGCAGCAATGGAGAAAATGAGGTGAAGTGAATAGAGATGGCAAAACGCCAAGAGTGAAAAACAATCATGCCCACTCGCACTCTGTTAGAATGAGCTACATTCATTTATATTCAGCTTCATACACAAAATACTAAAAAAAAAAACAAAAACACGTCAAATCAAACACCTCAGAGACAAAAAGATCAGACAGGATTACTTCTCCATACGATTTGTAATCTCTAATGTAACTATTACCAAGGATTTTAGTCAAATTTCTTCGGAATGTTTACGACCGCACGGACACATCCGGAAATATTCCACCGTATTTCTCCGTACGCTCTATTCGGACGTGATTAGTTTCCCGGACATTTCCCCGTTAAATATGACTGATTACAGTCGCAGAAATATGGGTGTGTCTTTAAAAAAAAATTCCATGCATACTACACACACACAGACCCCTTTTTAATCGAAACAGCTTGTTGTAGGGGGTGTGGCTGTTAGTGAGTCACATGACCATATAAGGTATGCAAGCTGTACCTGTACTTACCAAAACCCCAGTACAAAAAAAGGATCAACTTTTGCAGGAGAGCGAGGACGCGATTCTTTTCTCACAGGATATATAACGCAATCGTCTTTCTATCTATAGAGTCTACCGTTATTCTTTTCTTTCTATACGGGTATATTTCACTATACGCTATACATGCTCCCGACACAGTGGAACACTCTGGCGCTGGAAGTCGTACACAGTGCGCTGTATACTCAAGAGGATTTCATTCTGTTGGAAATTTTTATGACGTAGAAGATGAACGCTTTGTTTATAACTAGTTATTAAATTAATGATCAATCAGTCGTTATGTATTGAGCGTTGTTTCTACCGACAGCAAGTGAGGCAAGAGTCGCTTGGACAAAACAGACCGTAAACAAGTAAATGTGTAGAGTTTTGGCTTTGAACTGCATGTGAGCAGTGAAATGAATTCTGACAGACCTCATGTGTAATATTCACTTTAGTAGGTCTCATCTGTTATGTTCGAAACCCGGGTCCAGTTCACTCACACACACACACACACACACACACACACACACACACACACACACACACACACACACAGCTTGGCAGAGACAGCTTAGCAGTTGAGGTTCTGCGATCAGAAGGTTACAAGTTCAAATCCCACGATTGCCAGGAAGCCACTGGCAGGCTCCTGATCCAAGCCCTTAGCTTTCATCTGCTCAGCTAAGCTTGGACTGGATTCCGCCTCTCTGGATAAAAGCATCTGCCAAATGAGTACATGCGATGTAGGAGCAGACTATATTAAGAAGGAGATGGAAATGTGATGGCAGCAAAAATCTGGCAAAGCCGTCAAAAAAGAATGAAAGTGACAGACAGATTTAAAACTGAAATCACGGCCAAATCATTTCCTCACCAGTTAAAGCCTCATGTCTGTGGTACCTTCTGGTTCTCCCTTTTAGTTATGCTGTTATAGCTAGTCTTGCCGGAGTCCCTGATATCACTCACACACAGTACACTGTCCTTAACCATTACAGGACAATAACCATACCTAATAATCTTTCCCTCCCTTTCCCTCTCTCTCTCTCTCTCTCTCTCTCTCTCTTTCTGTGGAGCTACACATGATACTCCTGAGATGCCAGTGTTCCTGACCCCTTCTGCTCTCCGGACCTGCCTGATCCATCCTGATGCCCTACTTCTGGTTGGAGTTCTCATCTATTAGAAGTCACATGCTGCTGCTGAGGATGTCCCACATGGTGCAGACTAAAGATCACTGAGATTACTGAGGATGGTTCCAATGAAAAACCATAAAGATGGCTTTGGACCTCAGTTCATATGAACAGTTATGCTGTTACAGCTTTAGGACTACAATCACCACAAACGGTTCTACACTCGTGTCTCCATCAGCGAACGGTGGAGAAGTTCAACAAAACAGACTTCCTGTAGAAACTGTAATGAACTTCCTGCTTACACAACTGCACTATTTGAGCATGCAGTCTTAGCACATTTACAGAAGGGGTGTATTTATTTATAATCGCACTATCCGGTGTCACCCAGATGAGGACCAGTGGAAGCAAGGAAACATGGAACCAGACAGCCAGAGACCTACATAACCAATGAACAAAGAATCTAGAGACCTGTGGAATAGAAAAAAAACAAGGAACCAGAAAACAAGTGACCGAGATAACCAAGGAACTGGGAAACCAGATACCGATGGAACCAACAAAACCAAACACCCAGAGAGCGTAGGAACTGGGCGATGAAGGAAGTATGGAACTAGAGACCTATAGAACCAACAAAATTAAGAAGCCTGAGGGCCACGGATATCGGCAATAATGGAAATAAGAAATCAAACACCTATATTACCAAGAACGCCAAGGAACCATGGAGCCAGAGATATAGGTAATGAAATAATCAAGAATTCAGATACAAAAAGAACGACACTAATGAAGGAACCAGAGAGAAATAAGGAACCATCGAACTAGGTAACCAAGGAAGTTGGTAATGGGGGACTTAATAAACCAAGGGACCCAAGGAACCAGAGAGCCAGGGGCCTAGTTAACCAAGGGACTGGGGAAATGACTATGAATGATAACCATCACCCTGATCTTCAAATCTCAATCAAACAACAAAAACCTAAACTTACATCATCAAATCTAAAATATCCTTTCACCGACCTGAATGAATACGCAGAACAGTAACGCATATTGTTTTTTTTTTCTCTCTCCATCATGCTGAGCCTCATGCTGAGGCTGTTTACACACTTCTTACCTTTCATGCCGAACTTGGAGCGCCTGCCGTATTTGTTAATGAGGACAAACATGACGAGGAGGAGGACGCAGGCGAAGCCAGCCAAGCCCACTGCGATAGACACCTAGAAACACAAACACACACGTTAATGCTCTTTCCTTTCCTCACGGAGAACACACGTGAAAAATTACACAGATTTTACGGAGAAACAAATCGTCTTGCTAATCTGCACTTAAGAGATGGAGTATAAACTCCCACACGAGCACTGCAGAACTTGACAAACCTTTGCTTTACATGACTGATGCAGAACGTTTTCGATTCCTCTGTAACACGAGTCGGGGGCGGCTGGATTACATTTAAACTTATTCGTTTTTTCAGAAGCTTTTATCCAAACAAGCTTACAAGTGAGTCAGGACCCACTCTGAGATCTACAGCTAAGGTTCCTGCCCAAGAGTCCAATAGTGGCAAACCTCCTAATCAAATAAGTCTTAACTTGTGATAGCAGATGAGATCATCACCAGCAAGTCCATGTTCTTGTTCAAAACACAAAGCCACAGGTCCAACACCAGAACAAAACGGTGAGAAAGTAGGATCTGGGGAACCAGAGAACTATGCAAGCAAAGAACTATGAACCAGGAATGAAGGAAACGGGAAACGAGGGAATAAGGAATTCAAGGAACTAGAGATCCAGGAAGAACCAGAAACCAGGGATTTTGTGAAACCATGAGATTAGGGACCAATATAACTAAAAACTCAGGATTTAAGAAAACCCAAAACTAAAGAGAACCAGGAATTCATCCAGAGAACTACAACACATGAAAGCCGTGAACCGAGCTAACCAAGGGATCCCAAGCTATGGAACTAGGAAGCAAATGAATCAAGAAACCTTGGGACCAGGGTAGCACTTTTCCACTGGCTTGGCTTGTTAAATTATCCATAAACGTCCATGCCGTCATTAATACCACTGCCATGTAAAAGCCAAGCAGCACTGAAGTACCCATGCTGAATTTGGTTCCGCTTCCACGAGAGCCAAGCAGGGACATGTGGGCGGAGCTAAAATAGTGCAGACTATCCACTGGTCAAGCACATTCGCACAATTGTCCTGATCAAAGTCCAAAAATCTTCAATGTCTGCCTGTTATTTACTCTTTTAAAAGCCTGTTGCTGATTTGTGGGTTTAGGAAAACAGACATGCATAACATATATAAAGATCTGAGGAACCAGAGAACTACGGATTTGGGAAAAGAAAGAAGAAGGAACAAAGGAACGAGAGAAGTAGAGAAACAGAAAACTAACTCGGAGGGAAGTATAGAACTGGGAACCAACTTAAGTATGGACGGCAAGGACAAGGTAAATAGAAAACCAGGGATTTGAGAAAACAAGGAATTGCTAGCGAACCAACAAACTGTGGATCAGAGGAACTGAATAATGGAGGTATGGAACTAGGAAATTAGGGGAAATGGGAAACTATATGACTATGAATCGAGGAGGGAATTACGAAACAGTGAACCGAGGAACCGTACAGAACTATAGAAATACAGAACATGAGAACCAGGAACCGTACAGAACTATAGAAATACAGAGCATGAGAACCAGGAACCGTACAGAACTATAGAAATACAGAGCATGAGAACCAGGAACCGTACAGAACTATAGAAATACAGAACATGAGAACCAGGAACCGTACAGAACTATAGAAATACAGAGCATGAGAACCAGGAACCGTACAGAACTATAGAAATACAGAGCATGAGAACCAGGAACCGTACAGAACTATAGAAATACAGAACATGAGAACCAGGAACCGTACAGAACTATAGAAATACAGAGCATGAGAACCAGGAACCGAGGAACCTGTTAAACCAGGTGAAGGACTGAGCATTTAACAACACAAAGTCTTGTTTTTAATTTGTCTAAGCACATTCACAAACCTCAATGATGCACTTCATTACGCATGACACATAAAAGTTCACATGATGGACTTTAAGGTCACTTTTAGACCTTTTACGCTAAAACGAGACAACGCGAGGTCCCGTATCCGGGCTGAGATTCGTCCTGAAATGAAGGAACGAAGAGCGTTTTTTAATCAAGAATTCCCTTCGACAGTGCAATTTGTTCCAAGACCATGGCTTAATCCGTGTCCAGAATGGCGCCGAGTCGCGGAATAATCCTGTGTAAAAACAAATCGAAAAATAAATGGAGAGTAAAAAACAAAAAAATAAATAAAATAAAACGCAATGCAGAGTGCTTCATCATCTCACAGAAAGACTGGAATAAGCATACACACTCAGAATGATAAGGCTAACAGTGACAGGATTTCTGCATAAAGGACTAAACACACACACACACACACACACACACACACACTCACACACAGTGAGAGTGTGAGAGGATTAGCCTGACTTCCAGACCATTTCTATAAAGACGTTTTCATGCTCCAATCCGTGGACAAACAAGATTTAACGAACTTTTCCTCCACGCTCGATCGAGCGGCAAAGTGGCGTGAAACTTTTATTACTCGAATATTTCTTTCCCATAAACAGACTTTAATAAGACGTCTGGAATATTCAGATTGCAGCCGCAAACATAAAATCCCATAGAATAAATATTTCTCTCCCTCAAAAGAAACACCGCCGGATTTGTCGACACATTCCGCACAGCCATCCAGGTCTTCTTTTTTTAAACTCCCATTCATTCATTCGTCCGTTTATTTATTTAATTATTTATTTAGCCTTTTGTGTGCGTTTCGTATCGACGCCGATCCGGTAATCACGGACATTTGTATCATAAGAGGATCCTTATTTCCACACGTCCTTACTGGAGCACGTAGACAAACGAATCGGCTAAGCGTTTGTCTAAACACGGCCCTGACGACGCACAATAACGTGTCGAAAATCCCCAAGTCAAATAAAAGCAGACAAAAATAAAGAAATAAAAAACCTGCAATAAAGCCGTACGAAGGAGAGAAAAAAAAAAGCGCTCTCTATAATTAAGACCTTCAAACGCTCAGAGGCTCGGCTCCCCGAACGCGGCGCTATTAAATACACCCCCTAATCTCTATCTAGCCAATTACAACACAGCCATGAGCTAAACGACATTTTTAAGAAGCCGTAAAACACGCAGGTTACAAAAGGACGAAGGAGAGGAAAATGAAAGGAAACTATAAAGAGGATTAAAGTAGCTCGAGTTTAACTCCATCTCCGGGTTTATCCCTGTACCTGCCTGCGAAGACAAAAAGGACACAATGCTTCTCCATACTATTTTTTCTTTCCTTTCCAGATTTAGTACTATAGGCTACAATTCCCACATGCTAGCTCCGCCCCCTCTCACCAATCACTGTTATTGGATCATTTGCGTTTATGTGAAGAACATAAAATTTTATAAGGCTGTGATCTGCGGCCGCGCTACTGAACACTTTCGGACCAATCACAATCCAGAATTCGGCAGTAAGGTGCTTTCGGGACGTCTAGAGGACATCCTGAGGACGCCGCTTATTGTAACGGTGTGATCTTGAAGATTTTTGTCAATTCTCAGTCGCGTCACATTTCGGTTAACGAAGGGACGTGTCAGACATTTGGAGCTGGGGATCATTCAGTTAAAGAAGTGAATAAAACCCGAGCGCAAAACTCAGATCTCAATCCAAACACATAAATAATAGAATATTTAGGAGTTTATTCAGAACTCAGACGAGTAATTCAGAGTAAACGCTAGGTAACGAGCGCGCGCTCACCCCGAACGTGTCCTCTTCAGGCCGGTGCGTAACAGTGATGGTGGGAGTCAGACTCGGACTCACAGGAGAGTGAGCTGTGGGGTGAACTGTGAACACAACACACACACACACACACACACACACCCCATCATCATCATCATCATCATCACCATCATGAGTCTACACTGTGTATTATGTACTTGTATGTGTCTGTATATGAAACGATGGAATTTTACATCAACAAAGCATCAATGTCTGTCTGTCTGTCCATCCATCCATCTGTCTGTCTGTGTATCCAACTGTCTGTCCACCCATCTGTCTGTCTGTGCATTCAACTATCTGCCTATCCACCTGTCTGTGTATCCAACAATCTATCTATTCAACTGTCTGTCTGTGTATCCAACTCTCTGTCTGCCCATCTGTCTGTCTTTCTATCTGTTTATCCGACTATCTGTCTGTCTGTCTGTAATGTAGATGAAAGTGGGACGCTGTCAGCAGATGTGTACTCACCGAATTCTACATAGTCTCCTGGGAATAAAGAGAAAAAGAGCAGTACATCAGTATCAGTACATCATATTAACAATGATACATCATCCTCTCTCTCTCTCACACACACACACACACACACACACACACACACTCACACACACCAAACAAAATCCCCATGAGAACTCCTTCCATCATTAACCTCATTAACCCTTTTTACACTTACAGTGTTTATCTCACATCCCTATTCACTACTGAATCACAAACTGATGATGATGAAGATGAAGAAGATCATCAGCCGGGATGTGTTTAACGTTTGAACTACGAGGGCTGTTAATTTCTGGCTCCTGATTGGGTCAGAAGGTGTCGATTAATTCTCTATAACAGCGGCTCTGACAGCAGCGCAGGTTTATATAAACGCGCTCGTTCTAATACGTTATCGTTTCTATAGCAACGGCTCGTTCACGGCGACTCGTACGGCAGACGCTTCACTGATAATTAACAACTTAAGAAATGTGTTCCTGTAAGGAGACACGTATGGAAGGAGTCTCCAGTGTCAGAGGTAAAGCCGTAACTGGAAGTTCTCCACATCTTCAGCTTTCCCAGATCGAAATATTCACTACCAATTATTATGAAAATGAATTATTACTACCGATATTAATGACTACGTATAAGTCAATATATATATATATATATATATATTTTGTTCTTATGTTTATGTTACCTGTTTTGCTTTCAGACAAACATGATGTCAAAAAAAATTATTCAAAGAAGAGAAATTTTTACCATCAAACGGCGCTCCCATGAAGTGGGCGTCGACCATTTTGGTGGCCACGCCCAGGACGTTGCGGGCCTCCAGTGTGTAGTTGCCGTTGTTGTGGTGGGTAGGGTTTTTGAAGATGAGGCAGCCCTCGAGCGAGTCCCGATAAACCTCGGCCTCCATGCGGACGTAGTCGGTCTGCGGCAGCTCCACGTCTCTGTAGAAGAAGCGCACCGCGGGCAGCGGCTGGCCTCGGACGATGAACATCATGCACGTGTCGTGCCATTTCTCCGGGTTCTCGAAACGCACGATGGTGGGAGGGACTGCAGACGAGACGGGGAGACGGAGGGTTTAAAATAGCGTTAACGGTTAACAAACACTAAAAGGTGTGATGAAGCGGAGTCACAGCGAAGTGTTTTATTCCTCTTATACCACGGCAATTTGCCGAGTTATTCAGGTGACACGTCGTACTTTTTATCCGTTTACTGTTACATTTAATGTTAGTTGTTGTCACCATGTAGCAGATGTATAGCACCATGTCGTTCCCTCACCAGTCTTTCTTTTTAATCAGACCAAAAAAAAAAACACAGCTTGTCATGTTGCTAAGCAACAAAAAGCGTAAACTCAAAAAGCTTAAAGTTAAAAGCTTTACCTCTGACACTGGAGACTCCTTCCATAAATGTTGAACAAACGTCTCCTTACTTCATTATCACACAATTATTTGAACATTCTGTTGACGTGGAGAGTCCACTGTACAATTCCCTGTGAGCGAGCTGTTACTATAGAAACAATAACACACAGAGCGAACATGTGACCTTCCCTGCTGGTCCATCAACGAAGGACTCTTCTCCATAAACACGTAATCACTGTAACCCTCATCCTCTCGTCACGTGACAGACGCTCACAGCCTGTACTTACCGTCATCTAAAACACACGTGACCGTCCACATCCACCCACACACACATTTTACACTTCTACATCCACCTCTAACATCTGAGATGTCCATCAGTGAGCGGAGCAGCTTCTCGTTCACCCTCATGTTGACTCGGAAAGACTTCTGTCGCAAAACTTCAACACTTCACAAAGCAAAACTGGGAACATCGATTTTTCACAGCTTGACTCCTCCCCCCCATACATATGCATTGGAGATGATGGAGATGGAGAGGATGGAGATGGAGAAGATTAAGATGGAGATGGAGATTAAGAGGATGGAGGTGGAGAGGATGGAGATGGAGAAGATGAAGATGGAGAGGATGGAGATGGAGATGGAGAAGATGAAGATGGAGAGGATGGAGGTGGAGATGGAGAGGATGGAGATTGAGATGATGGAGATGGAGAGGATGGAAATGGAGAAGATTAAGATGGAGATGGAGACTAACAGGATGGAGGTGGAGATGGAGAGGATGGAGATGGAGAAGATGAAGATGAAGAAGGAAAAGATGAAGATGGAGAGGATGGAGGTGGAGATGGAGAGGATGGAGATTGAGATGATGGAGATAGAGATGGAAAGGATGGA
>NC_071262.1:1140981-1213481 GCF_023375685.1 Ictalurus furcatus
GTCCACTCAGGCTTTTAGTGTCTTTGATGAATCCAGATGAAAGGAGAGGAAAAGCAGTTCATCCTCCTCTTAAAGCTAAATCAGCATGGCTAAGACTCTGAGCAGAAGATTCTCCAGAAAGGTTGAAAAAGCTTAATAATTTCTTACATCACAAACAGAGGATCATGCTGAGATGAGGAAGGAAAGAAGGAATGAAAGAAGAATGGATGGTTGGATGAGTAAAGAATGGATGGATGGATGGATGAGTAAAGAATGGATGGATGGATGGATAAAGGATGGATGGATGGATGGATGGGTAAAGGATGGATGGATGGATGGGTGGATGGATGGGTAAAGGATAGATGGATGGATGGGTGGGTAAAGGATGGATAGATGGGTAAAGGATGGTTGGGTGGGTAAAGGATGGATGGATGGATGGATGGATGGGTAAAGAATGGATGGATGGATGGGTAAAGGATAGATGGATGGATGGGTGGGTAAAGGATGGATGGATGGATGGATGGGTAAAGAATGGATGGATGGATGGGTAAAGGATAGATGGATGGATGGGTGGGTAAAGGATGGATGGATGGGTGGGTAAAGGATGGATGGATGGGTAAAGGATGGATGGATGGATGGATGGGTAAAGGATAGATGGATGGATAGATGGGTAAAGGATGGATGGATGGATGGGTGGGTAAAGGATGGATGGATGGGTAAAGGATGGGTAAAGGATGGATGGATGGATGGGTGGGTAAAGGATGGATGGATGGGTAAAGGATGGATGGATGGATGGGTGGGTAAAGGATGGATGGATGGGTAAAGGATGGGTGGGTAAAGGATGGTTGGGTGGGTAAAGGATGGATGGATGGATGGATGGATGGGTAAAGAATGGATGGATGGATGGGTAAAGGATAGATGGATGGATGGGTGGGTAAAGGATGGATGGATGGGTAAAGGATGGATGGATGGATCGATGGGTAAAGGATGGATGGATGGGTAAAGGATAGATGGATGGATAGATGGGTAAAGGATGGATGGATGGGTGGGTAAAGGATGGATGGATGGGTAAAGGATGGATGGATGGATGGGTGGGTAAAGGATGGATAGATGGGTAAAGGATGGATGGATAGATGGGTAAAGGATGGATGGATGGGTAAAGGATGGATGGATGGATGGATGGGTAAAGGATAGATGGATGGATAGATGGGTAAAGGATGGATGGATGGGTGGGTAAAGGATGGATGGATGGGTAAAGGATGGATGGATGGATGGGTGGGTAAAGGATGGATAGATGGGTAAAGGATGGATGGATGGGTGGGTAAAGGATGGATGGATGGGTAAAGGATGGATGGATGGATGGATGGGTAAAGGATAGATGGATGGATAGATGGGTAAAGGATGGATGGATGGATGGGTAAAGGATGGATGGATGGATGGGTAAAGGATGGATGGATGGATGGATGGGTGGGTAAAGGATGGATGGGTGGGTAAAGGATGGATGGATGGGTAAAGGATGGATGGATGGATGGTAAAGGATCGGTTTTACCTCGGAGCTTAGCTATTTCATTAGCGAACATGAATAAAACATGGTATTAGCCTTGTGGAAGGTCAAGCGGAGGACAGGACCGGAGACGTGGACGAGTCTCGCATCGACCTGTGTATTAGCCATGCATTAAACATGTGCTCGTGCTTCAGCCACAGACAGAAAAGATTTCCAATATGAAGACCGGGTGAAAAATGCATTTGGAATAAAAGAGAAAACTGTAATAAACTGCGTAAAAAAACACCTTCCGACCCTAAACTTATTAGCGTGTCTGTCAAATTAATTTCCATTAGCATCCTTACTGGCTTCTTTGCATAAATAACTAGGCAATTGTTTCTGTGTGTACAGTCTACAGTACGCTCCCCGAGGTCTCCAGACTCGGCTCGGAAATGTCAGCTATATGTATAGGATAATGAGCTGGTAAAGTCCCTGTACTTACTGAAATCCCTGCTCTGTGCTAACGGGCCTTCAATTAACACCTCGCACGGAGACACGGAGAAACACAGTGAGGAAAAACAATCCCAATCTAATAACAGCAAAGATTAACCAACGTAGCTAGTAACAGTAGCCTCCTGTGACCATCCACCACACAGATACAACTCCTCCGTTATTTCGGTAACTTCATTAACCTATGATGCGCTGCATACCTTCCAGCTAACGTTATATATTTTCCTTCATTAGCTGATTAGCTAGAGGTGCGCATTTTAGATTAGCTGGTGTGGCTACTTAACGTAATGCCTTACAACCGCCTATTTGACAGTACATAACCTAGATTATCGTATATACTGTAGCTGCTCGAGAAAAGTGCCATTTTAAAAGTAGGGCATCTGTGTGCTGAGGGTTCCTTCAGTGGTACAGAAGAACCTGTGAAGGAGTTCCTAAGGTCATGGCTACGGTCATGGTTTCAACAACTCCTAGTAAACTTCATTAAGCGTGGAGAGGAGTTTGAGAGCAGAAATCTGAGGACCGTGGAAACATAGAGCTCTGGGAATCAAAGAGAATGGGAACATTGGACCCTGGACTCTGGAAACACCATGCCATGGGGACACAGGTCCCCGTGAAACATTGAGCCAAGTGAACACAGACAATGGGAGTACAGAACCCTACAAACATGGTGCCATGGAAATAGTGACCTGGTCAAACAAGGAACCCTGGGGAATTGTGTCCCGGGGAAAAATAGAACTGTGGAAAATGATGCCCTGGGAACCCAGAACCATAGAAACAATGTTCCCAGGGGACACGGGATCCTGGAAAATGGTAATCTGGGAATACTGGACCAAAACAACAAAAAAAGAATGGAAAGTCTGGAAACATTGAGGCCTGGGAACATAGGACCCTGGAGAACGATGACCTAGGAACGTAGAATTAAAAAAATATATATATATCTACTGTCTGAAATGTGTATATTTAATCTCCTTAAAGTAAACTGGGTCAGAATTTAATGTAAAATATTACAAAGCAGCAAAAGCGTTTCCTTTCTGTCTGTTTTTAAAGAAACATGGCACAGATGTTTACCCGTGTCATATTTTAATCTTTATCACCAACACACCTGAAATATTCATCCATGCAATAACGACAAAACTCCAAAGTGCAATAAACACCGCGAGCTCAGCTCCTCCGCAATGCGGGTTTCATTTATAAAACATAAACCTGCGCTGCGAATGGCACCCACATCCAGGGCCATGTGACACAGGTCAAAGGTCATGACTTGTGTGGATAAACAATACACAAAGCCAGATTACACACGTATTTGAAAACTAAACCCTTGAAGCAATCACAGTGCTAACGCTAATATTACTACAGCGGCGTCGGTTTGTGTAGAAGAGTCATACGTGAGTACGTGTGTGTTTGTGTGTGTCTCTCTCTCTCTCTCTCTCTCTCTCTCTCTCTCTTGCCGAGAGAATAAACCCCATGTGGAGAACGTCACGTCGCTCATGATTGTTCTTCCACTCAGAGTTCCAGCATCGTTAGTCTGATCCCACATGAGAAGGCTCTGTTTAATCATGCCATAATTACACATTTCGCTCCCAGTAGTCATCGGAATCTAATTATTAATCAAACGGCATGCCACACACGTACACACGCAAAATCAATCAACTGGAGGATGAAAAAACAATAAATAATAATAAAAAAAGAGTGTCTACCTCCGAACCCCACAAAACACCAACGTGAGATGTCACAAGCTGCAGATCAGAGGAGGATAAATACGCCAACAAACAGACGCTCAGGGACACACGGAAAGAAACAAACGAGCAACACGGCGCGGCGAACGTGTCGAGATTTTCCCTCAACAACGACAAATTCCACAACAATTCTCCGAACAGGAAGATCTTACACTTCCAGACCTGACACAGCTTCCTCTATTTCTATTACGCTCTGATCCTGAATTTCATAACGACTGCTTTGTCTAGAACGTCCGACCGTTAGCCACGCCCACTTTCCGATCTAGATTACCATTGTATTGTAGCGCTCTCCAGTTTACTCCGACTCTCTCTCTCTCTCTCTCTCTCTCTCTCTCGCTCTCTACAAGTCTCGTTTGCTCTCTACATCTCTAAGCCTTCTCCTCATTCGCCATATTCCTTGTTTTGTGCGTTTCCTCCTCGCCAGCTCTGTTCACCCAGTGGTGGCTTTGACTTACTGGTTTCGGCTCTGTGCCTGGATTTGGGATTTCGCCTCGGCTCACGGGAATGTTGGATTGTCTGCTTCTCTCTCTCTTTTTTTCTTTTTACGTTTAAAGCCTCTTTTGGATATTGAACCCTGCGTGAGTCTCCGCTTCTTAGTTCTGAGATCTCAGATCCGTCAACCTTCAATCTTCTATCCTCCTCTAATGAAAACGGCCGACGAGACAATCGACACATGAATCCGGAACGATTGGCGGTTGCGTAGGTGTAATCGACCTTGCAGGTGAGATGGAAAATATCCAGAAATACATACGTAAATGACAGTTTCAGAACCTGCCAACCTTCAGACGCTAGGCGCAGGAGTTTTGCATTTTATCAGTTTTATTCTTTCCCCTAATTAACATGGCAGAGGAGCCAATCAACATCCGGAATCCGGAACGTTCCGTTTTATATCTTTTCATATTTTCCAGTTAGTAATGAGCAAGGATTCGACGAGGGGTTTTTTTGCCGGAAAAAGTTTGAACACGTCCGCTCCAAGATCTCGCACGACGACGTTTCTTCCGGGGCGCTCGCCGTGATGTGACTTTCCCGTTTTAAAGAAGCGCTCGCTTCTTTACGGAGAACGTTTTCGGGTTTGTTAACGTGAAATAAAATCTATCAGTGTACTCCATTTAGCAGACGCCCTTATCCAGAGCGACTTACATTTGATCTCATTTTATACAGCGGAGCAGTATCAAAGGGTTGAGGGCCTTGCTCAGGGGCCCGGCAGTGGCAGGTTTGTAGTGCTGGGATTTGACCTCACGACCTTCCGTTCAGAACTCCACCATCATAACCACTGAGCTAGCACTTTCCTGTAAGTTTCGTCCTAGTTATTTTTTTTGGTTGAAAGAGGGAAAAAAAAAAGCGAAAATATCTAACGAGAAAGAGAGAAGAAAAGAGATTAAACAGGCCTACAATGAAACACTTTAAACGAAATAATAGAATGGTAATGATAATTAGGAAACGATTTAAAAATACAGCTTGAGCATGCTGAGATTTGTAAAAGAATTATTACAGAGAATGTACCAGATCGTGTTTATTTTACTAGGTTCTTTTTTTTTTTTATAAGTAAGGAATGGATCTTTCTACATTTTACAGCTGTTATTCATCACATAGATGGAAGTTCAGCACCTTGGACAGCAGCTTCAACAGATCCAACACACACCCATGCTGGCATAACAGAGCAGGAGTCAAACGCTCACAGACGGGAATCGGCAACAATGTCGAGGGTTTAAAGAAAGAAAGAAAGAAAGAAAGAACACAGAACGCCAACGGCAAAGCCCGAGAAGATTCTAGGTCCGCTGTGTTTGCATGAACCGTGCTGGAATCCCCCGCAGAACGGCCGCAGGAAGTCAGTCTGCCCTGCTGAAGCTGAACCTCTGGCATCGTCACGCACCTCCAGCGCAAAACAAAACGCCAGGATTCACCTCCAGTTGCTGAAGTTCACCAGACCAGCGCGCTCACAGAGACGTCTCTCTCTCTCTCTCTCTCTCTCTCTTTCTCTCTCTCTCTCTCTCTCTCCACGGTTACGCATGGAGTCTATCGCTTATTCACGTTTCATTTCACAGGCCATTAAGTTATACATAGAATTCTATTCTCTTGCTTTAATAAACGATGGTAAATGAATTATAAATGAATTATATTCTCTTGCATTACTCGCTCAAGGAACACTATTCTAACGCCTCTGTGGGTCATATATAATATATATATAGAATTAGAATCGTACAATTTGATTTTATTCCCTTATTCAGTCACAGATTTCAGTTCTGTTATTAAGCATTATTAGGTTAGTGAATTCTATTCTACTGCTTTATCATCACATGATTTTAGTGTATTGCCTTAATGTGTTATAGAATTTTTTACTTCGTATGTCATTGATTTCTATATTGCAGTTTTATCAGCCTATAGAATTCTATGGAATTGCCCTACTAGGTCATTCAAATCTATTCTAGTGCCTGATTGGGTCGTAACATTATTATTATGTCATCGAATTCTGTCCTGCTGCATTATTAGGTGCCTTATTATTAAATTCTATCAATTTATCAGTCATGGATTTTTATTCTGTTGCTTTGTTGGGTTCAATTTCTATTCCGCAGCATTACTTGGTCACAGGTTTGTATACTTTTGCCTTCTTAGGTCTATTAGAATTCTATTCTCGTCTCTTATTAGCAAATATAATTCTATTCAGCTGCCTTATTGGGCCACGTATTTCTAATCCACTCTCTTATTAGGGCATAAAACTTTATTCTCTTCTGAGGGCATACGACTCTATTTGGTAGTGTTATTGGGTCGTGTAATTGTAACACATTGCCTTATTAGGTTATATAATTCTATTCCATTCTTTTATTGGGGCGTATAATTCTATTCAGCTGCCTTATTGGGTCATGCAATTCAATTTGGTTGCATTATTATGTCATGTGATTCTATTCGGTTGCATTATTGGGTCATGTGATTCTATTTGGTTGCATTATTGGGTCATGTGATTCTACTATGTTGCCTTATTAGGTCATAATTCGATCTATTCTTTCATTGGGGCATACAATTCTATTTGTCTATCTTATTGGGTCGCAAAAGTCTATTCTCTTCCCTTATCAGGGCATAGAATTCTATTCGGCTGCCTTATGGGGTCATGCACATGTAATTCTAATCTGTTGCTTGATAAGGTCACAGTATTCTATTCAATTCTCTTATTAGGGTATAGAATTCTATTCGGCTGACTTATTGGTTGATTAGAATTCGATGCCATTGTGTAATCAGTTATGGGTTTCTATTCTTTAGGCCGATAGATATGATCCTACTGCTCTGTGTATACTATATCCCGTATACTTCTACTCTGCTGTTCGTTAATCAGGCAGTGAGGCTTTTTTTACAGCATGGAATTCTATTTTATTGCCATACTAGGGAATAGGATTTCGCTGCTTGTTAAGGCATTTGGGTCCGGTTCAAACCACACACACATGCGGTGTTCTAAGCGTTCTTGACGGCTGCCGCTTGTTAGCATGATCGCTAATCGTTTGAGAAGTGGGAGTGTGATTAAAGGGAAAAATGATCCGGGTTTAGAGTGAAATGCTCTGAGGTGTCCAGCTCAATGTGAATCTGTAAACAGGACCGGTGTTAGCACTCGTTAGCGTGCAGGTGCTACACATTAGCCAAATGGAGCTAAAAATCCCGGGATCCAAACCACCAATTTACACAGCGAGAGAAAGTGTGTATGTGAGCTTTTTCTCTCCACACTGAGCTGGAAAAGTAACAGCACACACACACACACACACACTTTTGCTTGTTTACCTCAAACTATAATGAGATATGGAGGAATAACACTGCCAAAAACAGCTGAAAATGACTAACACTGAGTTTTTAGATGATGATCACGACTTAATTAGGATTCCGCAGTAAATACTCAGCTGGACGTACTCAGTAGCGCGTGTGCTGGAGCGATGTGGACGTTTTTTCAGCGGACGAACGAGCTGGCCGCCGAGCCGAGATGACGCTCAAGCCTCAAAATCTTACCGTATTAAACTCTAAAATCACGAAGATTAATATAAAGAAGAACATGTGTTTTTGCTTCGTATTGCAGTGAAATTATTCTCGTGAACAACGGAAAGCTAAGCACAAGAAGGAATCTTTTCACCTGAACAGGAGTACACTGTTTTTATTGGCGTTTTTCATTCGAATCAGAATCTATTGCGCTGCGATTCTACGGCTCGTCGTTACACGTAATCATCACAGCTAGACGTTAAAGAAGAAGAAAAAAAATCCAGGGTGTCCAGATCCATTAATTAGATTAGCAAGAATTAATGTAGAAATTAATGAACTAATTAAATCATTAAGTTGTGCATTTATTTACACAGCGAAACCTTGACAAAGTGGCATCTGTTACTAAGTGCATACACAAGTAAGCTAACAAAAACAAAATAATAATAATAAAATAAATAAATAGTTACGTCACAGAATTCTATCCTTCTGCGATATTATTATATTCGATTATATTCAGAATTCTATTCCGTGTTGCCAGATCCATAATTTTCCTCCCTTTTCCTTTTATATATATATATATATATATATATATATATATATATATATATATATTTTTTTTAATTTATTTTTGTATATCTGTGGATATAATATGAAATAAAGCTCATGCCAATGTACTTATGGACTTATTATTGTTTCATGTTTACACAAACTAGCTAGAGAAATCCTTCTGCATTTCATCTCCCAACATGTCGCCTGAATTATTTGTCAGTTCTCCATAAGATCAACAGGAAGACACATGCTCGCTCTCTTTCTCCCTCTCTCCCAATTCTCTCCCTCTCTCTCTCTCACACACACACACACACACACACACACAAACACAATCAGACACAGTGTACAGCACTTATGCCTGAATAACAGGAAGCATGCTTTAATATCGATTGCAGCTGGAGGTAATCGCTCACGGCCTGTAGATGCGGATCGAGCACAGAGCCGGCCGATGATGCTCGTCCTGTCAGAGTGATGTCACCCGCATTGACCGTTATTCCATATATTCTCCTCTGGTTTGTTATTGATATCACTTCGTCCATCAGCCAGAACCTCGCTCCTGATGTATCTTGTGCACGTCTTAATTCACCAGAGAGACCAAGAAATATGGATTTTCTCTTTTGTATAGTTTATTCATTTTATTTTCTTCTTCTGCTGCTGCTGCTTTTATCCCCCACTCAGTTTTCTCTCCTAACTTACCCACGTCCAACACACGACCCATTATTTCACATCGCATCACCTACAGTATAAACGGGACATACCATTTCTGACTTTGGAGGGGGGTGGGGGTTGCGTCGTGGGGGTGCTCTTAATTCAGTGTTTGCTGAAGACTGCAATATCGGTATGACTTTCGGTATTAGGGTAATTAGGGGTAACGGAGTACTGCTGAGTTCTGGATTGTGATTGGGTCAGAATGCGACTCAACTCGAATTAAAAAAAAAAAATTGTTAATACGGCGAGGTTTTCTGCAAGTACATTTTTATTTATATATATATATATTTATTTATTTATTTACTGGAAGGAGCCTCCGGTGTCAGGCGTAAAGCTGTAACTTTACAAAGGAGTTTACGCTTCTTCAGTTTCTCGGTAACATGACAAGCCGTGTCTTGTCCACAGATAAGGAAGCACGTTTCACAGAACATTAACTGTAGCTATAAATGGTTAAAAACTACGGCCTTAAATAATAATAAATGGTAATTGTGGGTAAATTGCTGTGGTATACGAGGAATGGATCGTGTTGCGATGTGCCGTTACAGGAAAATAATCAACACTGGTCATTTAACCGTAACAGTAATACTATTACGTGATCTAATAACATCTTTAACAATACGGAAACTATTTTTACATTTATTTTCTATCATTTATATTCAGTAATCTTGATAAAAGACCACTTACGTGAGCTTTTTAAACTGCGGAATCGTGAACCGTCGGAGGACCGTGAGCCAGCGCGAGAAACAAGATGGTGGGAATATTAACTCTGAAAAAGCACAGCATGAGAATTAGCTTTTATTTCTGATGCGTTAATGCTGAACTTTTTTAAGCGCAGATATCAAAGTCGCCTTAAATCAGAGTTAAACACTACATCAGCACCATGCTAACGTACGCTGCCGTAATAGAAAATGACGGAACAATAAGAACGGGAACAAACCAAGCATCTTAAAATCAGCGTGGTGTTAAACCGTGCACGTCACTTCCTGTTTCCGTGGCGATCGCCGTGACACCCTCAGCGCTTTCCAATACAGAGAAACCGGTGTCTTTAACGCCAGGGTGAAGGAAACAATACGTTTAGACGTTAATAAAGCAAAAAAAATATATATAAATATGAAACTCTGAAAGCCAGGAAGCGTAAACTTTTCGTTTCAACGTCTCAAAGCTTTTAAAGCGGTGTGATCCTGCCGACAACGAGACACTCGTCGGCTTTGTGTGTTTATTTAAAGCCCGGGATTAGATAAAGGTCAACAGAACCGAACAATCCTGCGCCGTGATATCTGCCTGCGCCGTAAATACACTCGTATCATATCAATATCCTCCGAGCGGAAGAGTACGCTTTTGTTGCTCTTCACACAACACGCTCGGGATATCGCCGAGCCGAGCGCGGCTTCGACCTCCCGGCTTATCTCAAACCCTCACGCGAAGAGATAAAAAAAAAAAAAATCTATTACAGATAGCAGGAATCTCGTGGGAATTTTGTGATCGGTTCCGAACGCCCGGACTTGATTCGGAAAGGGTTCAGAAGAGCGTTTATACAAGATGCATGAGATTTTTGTGTAAATTTCTGTATAAGGAGAGTCTTTTAATGAGCTTGGACTTTTATGGAATTTTCTGGGCGTGGCTAAATGTAAATCAGCACTGGGAATTTTTTCGTTCGGCTTCGGCCACGGGAGCGTTTCTACACGTCTTTTCTCTAGTTGTTTTTTCTTTTCTTTATTTGTTTGTTTGTTTGTTTGTTTAGTGAAATCACAATGATGTCGGTGATAAACTACACGATTTGCATGGACTCCACCCACTATTTTAGCAGATTTCACATTCTTTACGTGTCAAACGCAGACGCACGTACAACACGTACTGTTTAACTCGTGTACAGCATGATGCGTAAATCGACGTGCACGTTATTTTGCACGTGTTTCTTTGTTGTTGTTGTAATTCAATACATCTATATAGAGCGTTTCACTTTTTTTTTAATGTAAGAGTAATGCTAGCTGAGGAAGGCGGTCAATAAGTCAAACAAACAAACAAACAAAAACAAAAAGGATGAAGAAAATCACATAAAAAAAATCACATAAAAAAAAAAACACACTCCGATATGTGTGTGAGAGAGAACACACACATATCGGAGTGTGTTTGTGTGTGTGTGTGTGTGTGTGTGTGTGTGTGTGTGTGTGTGAGAGAGAGAACACACATATCGGAGTGTGTTTGTGTGTGTGTGTGTGTGTGTGTGTGTGTGTGTGTGAGAGAGAGAACACACATATCGGGGTGTGTTTGTGTGTGTGTGTGTGTGTGAGAGAGAACACACATATCGGGGTGTGTTTGTGTGTGTGTGTGTGTGAGAGAACACACACATATCAGGGTGTGTTTGTGTGTGTGCGTGTGTGTGTGTGTGTGTGTGTGTGAGAGAACACACACATATCAGGGTGTGTTTGTGTGTGGGTGTGTTTGTGTGTGTGTGTGTGTGTGTGAGAGAACACACACATATCGGGGTGTGTTTGTGTGTGACGTGCTCGTGTGAAGTAAACAGCAGAAAATGAGGACTCTGGAAATGAGAGCGCTTTGTGGCTCAATTTTCTCCTCTCTCCATTACTCGCACTAATTTCTCGCCCATTTTCTCTCTCATTCTCAATGTGTGTGTGTGTGTGTGTGTGTGTGTGTGTGTGTGTGTGTGGGTAGTGAGTCGCTTGCTTCCATCTGAGAACACACTGTGCACATCTGCACTACCGATTTTTTTTCCTCGTGTTTTTGCTTTCGTGTTAGAAATTGAACTTGAGTGTGTTTGAGTCAGTGGATTTTCCTGACCTTGGTCTTCTGGACTAGCACCTGTGTTCTCTCAGCATGTGTGTGTGAGTGTGTGTGTGTGTGTGTGTGTGTGTGTGTGTGTGTGTGTGTGGAAACACCATGAAACACCGACGGCTTCCTGAAGCACTTCGACTGTCTTTTATTTATTATTATTTTTTGAATTGGGTTCTTTTTAGTTTCATGATTCTCTTTGAAGCGATTTGAGAAGCGCCGTGCAAGAACGCATCGAAAACTCATTAAACTCCAGTAGCATTAACGGTTCTTTTATGTAGAACGCTACACCTGAGGGTTTCTTCAGGAAGTTCCAGGACAACGTAATTAATACATCATTTATACTGTGGTTATTTATTGATTTTTTTTTACATTCCTAAGGGCTCTTGAATTGTTCCTCTGTGGCACCACTTTTCTGGAAGTGAAGAACCCGTAATGAAGCCTTGAAGAACTTTATTTTTCTATTAGTGTGCCGAGTACAAAGAGCTAAACGAATAATTAGGAGTTAGTACCACACACTTATCCAGTTAATGCACACATTCTTTGAACATACAGGTTCTTCAATGGTTCTTTAATGGTATAATAGATAATTAAGGGCTCTTGTCTTCCAAAAAAAGTGGTTGGAACCCTTTCTGATAAGAAAACACTTCGTTGTAGAGTTCTACACTGACATTCCCTCAAGAACTCTTGAGGCTCCCAATTTTTCAGGAGTGCACAGTTAATGGTTCTAGGCTTCTACGTAGAACCTTTAAAGGTCCCCCTAGACAGACAACTGAAGAACCCTTCCAGATGTAACCTTTTCTCACCTGAGTGTAGCTGCTATGTGCTGGTTATTGCTTAGAAGATACCGTTTCTGATGGGAAAACACATTGTTAAGAGGGTACTACACAGAACCTTTTAAAATTACCCCAGACCGACAATTGAGGAAACCGTAGTGCTAGTTTGGAACCTTTTCTAATTTTGAAACACCATCACAGGCTTCAACACAGAACCTTAAACGGTTCCCCCAGATGGACAACCAGAGAACCTTGCTGATTAGACCTTTGACCTTAGTGCTGCTTCTATGTGCTGGGTATTCTGTGGAACCATTTCTGATAGAAAAGAAGAATCCTGTAGGGTTCTACAGAGAACCATTTAAGGTTACCCCATAGCAAGAAGTGAAGTACCCTTAACAGTTCTTTAAGCGTAAACTGAAAATATGTAATGCAGTAGTACACACACTTGTGTATGGATTATAAAATATAACACAGTGTATGTTAGAAATGCACGCACATATGTTCCTCGCATATCTTGCAGGTTCTTGTATGTTCTCCAGGGAGGTTCTAACACATTTTTATGCTGATAATTGAGCTGGTCGTTTGTCTCTCTGACCTCCATTACTGTGTGTGAACTTGTTTATTCCTCTCTCCATTCACATGACTGACAGCTGTGAATGACTGAAAGGTCTCAAGATGCTCAAACAACCATGAGGGGAAACAGACTATTTTATACACCGCTAGATCCCAAAGTCTGAGTGGACCAACAAGAACCCTGCTTATTTAATCAGTTAGCAAAGTGACAGAAAACTAGCAAGTGACAGAAAACTAGCAAGTGAGGAAACTAGCAAGTGACAGAAAACTAGCAAGTGAGGAAACTAGAAAGTGAGGAAGCTAGCAAGTGACAGAAAACTAGCAAGTGACAGAAAACTAGCAAGTGATGAAACTAGCAAGTGAGGAAACTAGGAAGGGACAGGAAACTAGCAAGTGACAAAACTAGCAAGTGACAAAACTAGCAAGTGAGGAAACTAGAAAGTGACAGAAAACTAGCAAGAGAGGAAACTAGAAAGTGACAGAAAACTAGCAAGAGAGGAAACTAGAAAGTGAGGAAGCTAGCAAGTGACAGAAAACTAGCAAGAGAGGAAGCTAGAAAGTGACAGAAAACTAGCAAGTGATAAAAAACTAGCAAGTGACAGGAAACTAGCAAGTGACAAAACTATGTCTATATATATATATATATATATATATATATATATATAGGCAGTGAAAGCATCCCAATGAGGAAAGCTAGTTTTTGAGCACAAGCTAACTTAGTGATCAAAAACTAATATAGTCATGAAAAGCTAACCCAGGAAGCAAAAGCTAATGTAGTGAGTAGATGCTAACCTAGTGAGTGAGAGTATTTTTGAGTAAAAGCTACTTACTACCTACTAGCCTCCTGTGCTAACTCCATAATTGAGTAGTTACTACATTTAGGATTTAACAATCGTAGATTTAGATATATCTGAGTAGAGGGGCAGGATGTCAATCAATACTAGGCCACGCCCACAAGGACAGTTTTCACACAAATGAATATATTTATTTTATGCTTCACTTTTTTATGAATAGATCCTTCATTAATGAATTCATTGAAAATAAAACTGCTCCTATTAGCACGCTCAGACTCTGTTAGCCGGCTGCACTACGAGGTCATGCCCTTCTTGTACGCTATAGCGTTATAAATGTCTCTACTTTAAGGACAGTGTAATAACGTATATTTCTCACGAATGTCTCCATCCCCGTCCCCTCAGAGATCGAGAAAAGGACACGCTAACCCAGTGCAGGAGATGAATCTGCTCCTCTGAGGAATATGTCCTGCTTCCTGCACTTAAAATACCACACTGTCTATTCCCCCCTATAACACACACACACACACACAATGAAGGAGGAAACTGAACTCTAAATTGTGGCAGTGGCATGAAACATAAGCCACACCTCTTTTGCTATGACTGACAGATGCCACACATTTTTGATTGGAGTGAGATTAATGTTCTGAGACCACACCTCCTTCATTATGATTGACAGCTACATTCAACACACCAATAGGCCACACCTTTGGAGCGAAAATTGGAGATGCCACTGGGACTGGCATCTACTGGGACTGGAACAGGAGGTAATGAAGCTACATCTCTTTAACTATGACTAATACATGCAGAGGCCATGCCCCCTTGACTATAACTTACAGAAACATACAACACGCCTCCTTCACTGGGACTGACGGGTGTAGAGGCCACACCTTTGGAGCTAGAGTTGCAGATGCCATGCCACCTTTACTGTGATTGACAGTTGCACTGGCCACACCTTTATTCATTTAGGCTGACGGGTAAAGAGGCCACGTCTCCTTTACTAATAATGAGAGGTGCAGAGGCCACGCCTACTTTACTGGAACTGGAGGTAATGAAGCCACATCTCTTTAACTATGACTAATACATGCAGACGCCTCCTTCACTGGGACTGACGGGTGTAGAGGCCACACCTTTGGAGCTAAAGGTGCAGAGGCCACACCTCCTTTACTAATAATGACAAGTACAGGGACCATGACGTTTTCACTCAAGTTAAAAGTGCCAAGGTCACACTTTTTTCACAAATACTGACAGGTGCACAGGCCACGCCTCCTTCAATGGGTGTGTGTGTGTGTTTTACATTTCACTCACTCAGGGACTTCATGATTAATTCAGACACAGATCAAACGAAAGCGCTCTAAAGTCTTGCATCAGCGTGACACCAGCAGCTGTTTGAGGGTCAGTTTGAGGAGTTAATGCAGAATTATTGATGTTTTTGATGAGCGGAATTGCGTGTTTGACACCACATACACCCACTCACACACACACTCACACACACACTCACACACACACTCACACACACACTCACACACACACACACACACACACACACACACACTCACAATCCAGCACCACAATGAGAAAGTTCTACAAAAGTTAAATCAATACTGACAAGTGAAGCGTGTGAAACAATGAGAGAGACAGCGAGAGAGAGAGAGAGACAGAGAGAGAGAGTGAGAGAGAGACAGAGAAAGAGACAGAGAGAGAGAGTGAGTGAGAGAGAAAGAGAGAGAGAGAGACAGAGAAAGAGACAGAGAGAGAGAGAGTGAGTGAGAGAGAAAGAGAGAGAGAGACAGAGAGAGAGAGAGTGAGTGAGAGAGAAAGAGAGAGAGAGAGAGAGAGACAGAGAAAGAGACAGAGAGAGAGAGAGTGAGTGAGAGAGAAAGAGAGAGAGAGACAGAGAGAGAGAGAGTGAGTGAGAGAGAAAGAGAGAGAGAGAGAGAGAGACAGAAAGAGACAGAGAGAAAGAGAGAGAGAGAGAGAGAAAGAAAGAGAGAGAAAGAGAGAGAGACAGAGAAAGAGAGGGAGAGCGAGAGAGAGACGGCACTTACAGGTCGATAAGCTGCAGATTCTGGAAGAGCTGCCAGGAAAGAGTAGTCAGAGGGTTCTTGGACAAATTTCTGCAGGAAACAGAGAGAAAGAGAGAAAAAGAGAGAGGCCATGATTTTAATGCGAGTGTGTGTGCGACAGCGTGATGAAGAGAACACTGGGGACGTAAACAACACTCAGCTGCGAGGGAAAAAACTGCTGCCTCGACAGCACAATAAACACACTCGGCTATTTTCAAAGCAACAAATTAAATGGAGGCTGTGAAGGTTTCAGGCTCCTAAAAGGCAGGAAATTTAATCCAATGGAAGAGACGGAGATAAGACGCGTTTCCATCACCGGGCTCGCGATGCTCCTCGGCTCTCCGACACTCAGGCCTACAGGGAATAAACAGCTCCATACTGCTGTCTAAAACAGATTCTTTAGTGAAAATCAAATGTAAACAATTTCCCCTCTCACCTCGACAATACAGTCGGTTACTGACGACGTCACCCACGAAATCCAGCAAGAAATTCCAACCAACACAGAACCAGAACCAACACAGAACCAGAACCAACACTGAACCAACACTGAACCAGAACTCAGAGGGAACAAACTGACAAATGATCATGATGTTTATCTGTTTGTTTGTTTGTTAATAATTGTTTTTTATTGTATTGTTTTGTTCCTAGCGTCTGGATGAAAGTGACCGTTAAAAACACGTTTAAAAAAACCAACAAATTCACTTTTTTACACAACTTTTACGTTATTGTCTCAATTACTGTACTTTTATTTTAAAACTTTATCGTTTGATTTTATATTCGTACCTGTATAACAGAATATGTTTAATTGTTAATATTGCTTAAACAATACTGAACGTCCGTGTGATCAGTCAGGTCACGCTATGGACGATGTTAGGATGAGAAAAAGTCCCATGTTTACGTTGGTCTTCCTCGGCGGCCTCCCAGCGCTCCTCAATGTCCAATCAAATCAAAGAAGGCGGGGCTTCGGTGTTCACAGAAGCCGCACGACGCTGCAGTTTTAACGGTGAAACAGTGCGATGTAAGATGTAAGCTAGGGTTAGCGCTAAATTTTAAAATTTGACACCGGTGAAACGACCGATAGTAACATCCAGAGGTGCGAACATCTGCGACGTGACGAGACGAGGAACGTTAACGCAGCCGTTTTCAGTATATCAGGCAGAAGATGGAGAACGAACGCGTGCATGTTGTGAATGAATGAATGTAACGAACATGGTTACTGGCTTTCCCGGTAAACTACACTCCAAGTGGCCATACTACATCTACATCTACATCTGTATCTGTATCCGTATCTGCATCTACATCTGTATCTGCATCTATATCTACATCTGTACCTGTATCTGCATCTACATCTGTATCTGTATCTGCATCTATATCTACATCTGTATCTGTATCTGCAACTACATCTGTATCTGCATCTATATCTACATCTGTATCTGTATCTGCATCTACATCTGTATCTGTATCTACATCTGTATCTGCATCTACATCTGCATCTGTATCTACATCTGTATCTGCATCTGCATCTACATCTGCATCTACATCTGTATCTGTATCTACATCTATATCTGTATCTACATCTGCATCTACATCTGTATCTGTATCTGCATCTACATCTGTATCTGCATCTACATCTGCATCTACATCTACATCTGTATCTGCATCTGTATCTGCATCTACATCTGTATCTGCATCTACATCTGCATCTGCATCTACATCTGTATCTGCATCTACATCTGCATCTACATCTGTATCTGCATCTACATCTGCATCTGCATCTGCGGCGTTTGGCAGACGCCGTTATCCAGAGCGACTTACAGAAGAGCTTTGAAGTCTTTATCAATAAATACCCCCCGATACCGGTTCACTAGGTCACGAGTTAAGAGTACCATCAGTCTAAACACTCTGTTGGGACGTACTCTTGTAAGAAAAGACACGCAGATCCCCTTCGTGTCACCTTGTATGAGCGACCTTCCAGGTACGAAGCAAACCAGCGATTTTAGAGGATTTTAGAAAGAAAAGAGAGAAGTGATACCGGTCAGTACTTCCCAGTGTGAGAGGGACCCGGAGTGGGTTTCTTCGGGATGGGAATAACCCTCGCTATCTTGAATGCTGTTGGTACTGACCAGATGATATGGAGCTACGGATGACGGTCGTGATGAAGGCGAGGAGGTCTTGCGAGATGGTCTGGAGCATTGTGGAAGGATTGCAGGACAAGATGATCTGCAGGATCTCTTCTGTTGCTAGATTAGAAAAATGTGCCAGTGGAGGAGATGGGGAACCCTCAGTGGGTGTGTAGGAGCTGGGGTAGAAGTTTAAAGGTGGCAAAGTCTTCGGCGGTCAGGGAGGACGGAGCAGGAGGAGCCGGTGGGTTGAGTAGTGAAGAAAAGATTTGGAAATGTAATGTATGGTCATGAAATTCATCGAAATGTATTGGAAAAAATGTGTATGAACCCTGTATATAATAACGCCACTGTTATTATTTATTGCATTGTTCACTTATTTTATTATTTTACTTTATTTTGACACTTTTTTCCTTTTGTTCTTTGCGGAGGGGGGGGGGGGGGGGGGTTCACTACGCACTTTAAACCACTGTAAGCTGCATTTTATTATTATTATTACTACTAGATATATTACTACTAGATAAGGACCTAGAATTTTTTTTTTTTGCACACACACACACACTTTCTAAGGACCAACCTGACCCTTTTAATAAATAATGTATAAAAATGATATTTTTGTGAGGACCTAGGGGTTTGACACATCTGTGTGGGAACATCTGGTTCTTTTTAGTCTTCAAAAACACTAAATACATGTGTATATACACAGAGAGACAGAGAGAGAGAGCAAGCAAAAACACACACACACACACACACACACACACACACGCACACACACGCGTGCAGAGAGAAAAAAATAAATCGCAACTCAGAACCCTGACACAGCTGGACTCTGCCCTAAAACAATCAACAGCGTCTGCATATGGATTATCTGTCACAGTGTACGATTCATTCTTCAGCTACATGACAAGCTTCGTTTTGTGTGTGTGTGTGTGTGTGTGTGTGTGTGTGTGTGTGTGTGTGTGTGTGTGTGTGTGTGTGTGAAAAAGAGTCTGTGGAGAGAACGACTGTTTATAGCTGCTATAACGTAATGCAAAAACAGGAAGTAGAACATTAACTATAACAATAATTGGATAAAAAGTGAGACACGGTGTTCCTTCAGTTCTAATGGTTCCAGATTGCTGCAGTGTGAGAGGAATAAAACACTTCAGGACGTTTCCCTCTTCTCTTAAACTCACTTAGATTTTCTCATTCAGAAACTTTGACCCATTAAAAAAAAAAAAAGGTATATTCTTAACAAAAAGGACATTAAAATATGTATTAATATTAGATATTAAACAGTGAATAACATTTAATAGTGATAGCAAATTTAAAAAATATATATATATATATCTTAGCAATAATATATTCATTATTAAATAATTTAATGTTTCCTGAGCGTAGTATTAACGTAATTTATGTAAATTAATTGAAATTAATGGAGAAAATAAATAAATAAATAAATAAATAAATAAATAAATAAATAAATAAATAAATTACCCAACTACAACATTTTATGCACACTGGATCATTTTTACTGACTTTATATTTTAAAATATATTCGTTATTTTTATGCGTCAATGTAAACGTACAGTATCCGTGAAACATTTCGAACGTTTTGATGAATTCTTTACAGCGTTCACAACCTAGATGTGTGAGGAAGTTCTTGTTAGCATTCACGGTCCTTCGGTTCGGTCTGGAGTTATACGATTAGAACGGAGTTATGCGATTAGAACGGAGTTATGCATTTAGAACGGAGTTATGCGGTTAGAATGGAGTTATGCGTTTAGAACGGAGTTATACGGTTAGAACGGAGTTATGCGTTTAGAACGGAGTTATACGGTTAAAAACGGAGTTATACGGTTAAAAACAGAGTTATGCGGTTAGAACAGAGTTATACGGTTAAAAACGGAGTTATACGGTTAAAAACGGAGTTATACGGTTAAAAACGGAGTTATGCGTTTAGAACGGAGTTATACGGTTAAAAACGGAGTTATACGGTTAAAAACAGAGTTATGCGTTTAGAACGGAGTTATACGGTTAGAACAGAGTTATACGGTTAAAAACGGAGTTATACGGTTAAAAACAGAGTTATGCGTTTAGAACGGAGTTATACGGTTAGAACAGAGTTATACGGTTAAAAACGGAGTTATACGGTTAAAAACAGAGTTATGCGTTAAGACGGGGGTTATATGGTTAGAACAGAGTTATTCGGTTAAAAACGGAGTTATACGGTTAAAAACAGAGTTATGCGTTTAGAACGGAGTTATACGGTTAGAACAGAGTTATACGGTTAAAAACGGAGTTATACGGTTAAAAACAGAGTTATGCGTTTAGAACGGAGTTATACGGTTAGAACAGAGTTATTCGGTTAAAAACGGAGTTATGCGTTTAGAACGGAGTTATACGGTTAAAAACGGAGTTATACTGTTAAAAACAGAGTTATACGGTTAAAAACAGAGTTATGCGTTTAGAACGGAGTTATATGGTTAGAACAGAGTTATACGGTTAAAAAACGGAGTTATACTGTTAAAAACAGAGTTATACGGTTAAAAACGGAGTTATACTGTTAGAACGGGGTTATGTGTTTAGAACGGAGTTATACGGTTAAAAACGGAGTTATACTGTTAAAAACAGAGTTATACGGTTAAAAACAGAGTTATGCGTTTAGAACGGAGTTATACGGTTAGAACAGAGTTATACGGTTAAAAACGGAGTTATACGGTTAAAAACAGAGTTATGCGTTTAGAACGGAGTTATACGGTTAGAACAGAGTTATACGGTTAAAAACGGAGTTATACTGTTAGAACGGGGTTATGTGTTTAGAACGGAGTTATACGGTTAGAACGGAGTTATACGGTTTATCCTAAAACACAGAATTTAATGAACGCTTTCAGCGATTCGTACTTCACTGAACTCCAGTGCTGTAAACTCACTGTGCGTTATTCCCAACGCTAGCGGTTGCTTATTAGCTGAGACAGCATTAATAATGAAGCTGGTTCATTCTGCGAAGCATGAAATATCTAATATTCTGAATAAATGTGTTTGCTGAAGGCGGCGGCCGTGTCCCGTGTGACGTCGGGGTCTGGTTCGTACGAGGAGGCTACGGAAAAACGGTAAAGGAAAAGCAGTCACTGTTACTAATGCAGCTTGTGGTTGAGCAGAATCAATTACCCACAATGCACTCCTGGGAAATTTGCGCAGACTCGCAGTAGAGGAATTCTTCATGGAAAAGTACAAAAGCATGAGAGGGAAAAAAAAAACTTTTTTGAAAGGTCGGGAAACACTTCTGTGAGTTCAGTGGGGAAAAGTTACGAAACAGAAGACATTTTTTATTCATTAACTCTGGACCCGATTCTGGAACAGGATCAGGAACAGGTGCACACATTAGGAAAACAAACCAATGACAGAACAGGGGCGGAGTCAGGATTAAACCCAAAACAAAGGCACATGGAGGACAGGAAAAGCATATATAGGATAAAAAAAAAAAAAGAACACGAGCAAGAAGTACTCATAGTACTCTTATTAACTTCGAGAGATTTCTGTTTCAGCTATACTTGATTATCTTGTTATTTCAAGATGGGAAGATTTTCAATTATCATCTCAAATATTAGCCACTAGTTCACATTATTATCTTGAGTTCTTATCTCATTATTTAGAGAGAGATAGGTCATTGTTTCAAAGTATCTCATTATACAAATATACGATCATTATTTTGACTTTTATCTCATGACTTTTATCTCTGGCAGCTCGCTCATTACTTCAAGATATATCAGTTTCTTAATTTCATATCTCGTTATTTCAAACTTGTTATTCCACACTGTGTGTTAGTAGTTTGCATTATTACTTTATCTCGGTATCTTGAGTTCTCTAATTACTTCAAGATATCTCGTTTTTCAAGATATTATCTCATTATTTGAAAATGGGTGTCGTTATTGTAAGATATCTCATTATTTGAAAATGGGTGTCGTTATTGTGAGATATTATCTCATTATTTGAAAATGGGTGTCGTCATTGTGAGATATTATCTCATTATTTGGATATGGGTGTCGTTATTGTGAGATATCTCCTCATTATTTGAAAATGGGTGTTATTGTGAGATATTATCTCATTATTTGAAAATGGGTGTCGTTATTGTGAGATATTATCTCATTATTTGAAAATGGGTGTCGTTATTGTGAGATATTATCTCATTATTTGAAAATGGGTGTCGTTATTGTGAGATATTATCTCATTATTTGAAAATGGGTGTCGTTATTGTAAGATATCTCATTATTTGAAAATGGGTGTCGTTATTGTGAGATATTATCTCATTATTTGAAAATGGGTGTCGTTATTGTGAGATATTATCTCATTATTTGGATATGGGTGTCGTTATTGTGAGATATTATCTCATTATTTGAAAATGGGTGTCGTTATTGTGAGATATTATCTCATTATTTGAAAATGGGTGTCGTTATTGTGAGATATTATCTCATTATTTGAAAATGGGTGTCGTTATTGTGAGATATTATCTCATTATTTGAAAATGGGTGTCGTTATTGTGAGATATTATCTCATTATTTGAAAATGGGTGTCGTTATTGTGAGATATTATCTCATTATTTGAAAATGGGTGTCATTATTATGAGATATTATCTCATTATTTGAAGATATTGTCCTTAGTTAGACTTAACTCGTTTCTTGAGATACGGTTATTATTTTGAAATATCATCTCATTCATTCAAAATACATCACTGTCTTAACCTTAATTTCTTCTTATTTATTTAGACATTTTGTAAATGATGTTTTGTGACTTATCTCGTTATTATTTTGACATGATTTAGATTTATAGCAATAATATCATTCTTATTCAGTGTGCACTTTCCTAGATAACGTAAGGTTTTTGAGAGCTTTTTCCTTTAAACAATCATACATTCCTATAGCGTGAAGATGTTAAACCATACTGTTTCTGTGCACACCGCTCATCTGAACCATCCCTTATCTGTGCTGCAGCGAGACCGGAGCTGCATATGTAAAAAAAAATAAAATAAAAAAAGACTGTAATCAAATGCCACACTAAGATCTCGAAAAAAAAAAAAACCCAGAAGGCTATTAACGAGGCCCGAGTTTATTATTTACTGTAAAAACAACATCTCGCCTGATAACCTTCCGTAACTGTGATAAACCCTTGTGCTTTGTGCATGTTGTGGGACAGATGCTACCGCTGTCCTCGTGACACTGCTTCACACTTCAGCATCGCCACCAGCTTGTTTCTATAGCAACATCAGGGTTCTCCGCTCTGCTAACTGCTAGTGGCTAGCGGCCGGCTCTCGGCATGCTAATCGCTCGATTCAATAGTTCACGAGAGACATAAAGCGACATCCGGAGAGACGCAATGTGCTTTTTATCTTGAATATCGATATGTAAGTGGGGATGACGGACAGAAAAAGAAAGAAAGAAAAAAGAAAACACCTTTATTTTGCAGTGCTACATATTAACCGGTTAGTACAGGGTGTACATTTGGGGTATTTATTTGGGGTGTTTATTTGGGGTGTTTGTGGTTTTAGGTACAATATAAAGAAGCATAAATCAGCATGGAGTGTTTTATTCCTCTTATACTGCAGCAATTTGCCCATGATTTCTTTCTTTTTTTAAAAATTATTATTGAAGAACACATTGTACTTTTTAATCTGTTTATGTTTACAATGTTGTTACTACAATTTAGTGACTTTTTAATAAATCTGTCAGCCCCAACCCACTCTTCAGAGGGCAATTATCTTTTCAGCAGAAAGAAGTGTACATCTTCCGGAATACACACGTATTTATAAAGATTCATATTTACTGTCTGGCCGAATATCCGTGACGTTAGAAACAAGATCTTAAGAAAACAGGCTTGAAAACATCTTATAGGATTTCTTTCCCTCAGACAGGGAGGAAAAAAAAAACCCAGTTTGTCATCATGAATAGACTTTAATAAGTTCTTGACGACTTAATGGAACATTGTTCTTTCTTTTCACTTCTTGTTTAAACAGAGTCACATGCCGGTTTTTTTTTTGTTTGTTTTGTTTTTTTTGTCCCACGTCTTCACGAAGTTTGAAAAAAAACAAGACAAAACAAAAAACAGAATAAAAACATCACTCATAGACGAGAGACAAAAAAGCAAACTGCGTTAATCAGGGAAGAGCGAGCGTCGTGAGCGGAGGAGTGTGGGAATCTTTTCTTTCCCCAGAGGAAGTAAAAGCTTCCTTTCAAACTGTCAAAGAGACAAAATCAATTAGCGAGACGGAAGGGAGGGAGGGAGGGAGGGAGGAGGTGGGGGGGGGGTGAGAAATCGAAGTACAGCCTGTTACATGTGTAAAAACGTATTCAGTAATCTAGACATTTTTATTGAATAGATTTACTGAAAGGGTTTTTAGCAGTGGATTTATCCTGTGCTGTGTATAAACTGGTGCCCTACTCCCTAATCCCTAATCCCTACAACCTATTCCCTACTCCCTACTCCCTAATCCTTACAACCTATTCCCTACTCCATATTCCCTACAACCTACAAAGTGCACAATAAGATTTCCCCTGAACATCCCCCCGAGCATCAGTGCATTATGGGATTATGGGAGTGTGCTGAATTTTTTAGGGATTTCAGAGTACCTACCGCTTTCCAGACTTCTAAATGTCCCCTCGATTTCTAGCAGAAGACGTTGGTTTAGGATTTCTAGTCATTGTTTACAATGTCCAGTAGACTAGTGGACTTAGGGTGGAGTTTGTTTGTTTGACTCGGACAATAGAGCAGAAGATCTCAAAAGATTCCATACAACTCAGTATTCCAGACAGTAATGTATAGCTGTACTCTTCAGTCAGTAGCATCAGTATTCCCGCACACTTCGGTATTCCATATCAGTATTCCGAACACTCCTTGCTATTTTGCACAATTGTTTATTGGAATCTTGTATATCAGGGCTAAACAATATTGTTCAAATTCAGAAGATAAAGATCAGCTCCATTATAAAACAGACGGGTCTGGAAATTCCGGAGTCTGGAATAGCAACAATCTTTAAAGATTAAACATCCACAACCCAGATATACAACCGCATAAACACAAATAACACCTTCAGCTGTCATTCAACCACACACACACACACACACACACACACACACACACAACAAAGCCCTTCTATAAAAAATAGATGTTTGTATGAATTTTTCAGCAGACTATTAATGCAACATCCATTTATCAAACACATCTCCAAGGTCAGCACAGTTTTTATCCAAGGGGGGAAACTAAAAAGGGCTCCATCTCTCCTTCTCTTCCCATCATCCACCTCTCTCTCTCTCTCTCTCTCTCTCTCAGCATTCTGTAGCGCTCTGTTTACTCTGTTCAGACGAGGTTTCGTCCTCCACGCTTGTCTGCCTTCGACAGCTGTCTGTTACTCACGCCTTTTTCTGCGTCCCAGATCCTGTTCTCTGCTCCAAACTCTGAAATGCAACTTGTTTTAAAACACCCCACCCCCACCCCCACACACAGATAAATAAAAATACATATAGAGCGAGAACGCGAGCGCTCAGATGTTCAGGAACGTGAAGGCACAGCTGAGTTTGTGCGATCGCGACGTCTCAGGAGAGTAAACCCCGGTTCCTGATCATATCTGCAGTTTGTTTTTCCACTTTCATCCTTTTAATTAATACCAAAGTAGCGTAATTATGTTGGTTGGATAAGTGGACGAATGTTGTACCTCATTACAGTCATGAGAATATTTTTACTATAGTCATGATAATATAGTCACGAACATATAGTCGTGATAATATTTTTGTATTTTGTTGCCGAAACAAATTTAAAATTCACGCTGGATTTACAAAAGTGGATCTTAAAATTTCCAAATTTCCGAAATCCCATCCATGACGGAGCTGAAAACAACAAAATGGCGGCTAAACAGCGAAAGAGCGCCTCCTGAGCTCGGCATGCGCTAAAGCTTCCAGTAACGCAGCTCAGCCACTGCAGCGCTGTTGGCTACTGCAGACACACTCTAACTCCTCCTCCTTTGATAGGGTGCCATTACTTTTGTCCTGCTTGAACAGCTAGTCTTATTCGCTTTCTTTTGCGTAACCGATCTGACGAATTCCGCATTTCTTTTGTAAATTCTCCTGCGAGAGACTTATGAGTAAATCCGTCAAGCGTTTCAGTATCCGTCGTGGAGAATTCGTTTGTTTATCTCAGCAACAGCATTTTAATTCATGCTGAACTTCCATCGCACATCTCCGCCTTCAGATTTTAGGCCACGCCCCCTGCCTGAGTCTAATGCTGCTGATGAGTGAAGAAAGCTGGAGCTGCGAGATACCCGGAGGCTGGACTTCACAGCTGTCTCCGTGGCGTGATGCGCGTGGTGTGTTTCCTGTACGCCGTGCGTTTTGTAGGTCTTCTCTACCGCGCTTTTAGAAGGCCAAGGACTTTCCTACAGTACGGCTTTCTTTTTTCTCCTTCTCTGTTCTATTTCAGGAATTTACAAATGAACCTGCCATCGTGATGCAGCGAGAGAGAGAGCGAGCCCGATGAGAAATGACCCGACACGACCCAGTCATCGCTGCCAGAGTGTGTACCGTACCACGCTCAGCTGTGGAATGGAATTTAGTTATCCAGTGTACACACACACACACACACACACACACGTTTTCATGACAGTACAGTCTATACTGTACGGATTAAATACAACAACTTATTAATCTTCTTCTTCTACTTAATATTATTATTATTTTCTATTCCGGATAAAGAGAGATGGATAAAGAGAAAGAGAGAGTGTGAGAGAGAGGCAGACAGCCAGACAGAGGAAGAGAGACAGACAGACAGGGTTATCGTGTGTGTGTGTGAGAGAGAGACAAACAGAGACAGACAGAGAGGGAGACAGACACAAAGTGTGAGAGAGAGAGAGAGAGAGAGAGAGAAAGTGAGACAGACAGACAGATGGACAGAGTGTGAGAGAGTTAGACAGAAAGTGAGACAGACAGACAGATGGACAGAGTGTGAGAGAGTTAGAGAGAAAGTGAGACAGACAGACAGATGGACAGAGTGTGAGAGAGTTAGAGAGAAAGTGAGACAGACAGACAGACAGACAGAAAGAGAGATAACGTTCAAATGAACACTTTCTTGGAGCTGTTGGTTGGATAAGTGGACAATGAGAGAGAGAGAGAGAGAGAGAGAGAGAGAGAGAGAGAGTGTGTGTGTGTGTGTGTGTGTGTGTGAGTGAGTGTGTGTGTGTACGTAGCAGGTGGATGAAATTGACAATAAGCGTTTGGCATTTTGCCAGCAGTGAGCCGCCTCTCTATCACTTCCACCTGTTAAGCCACTGATAGCCGGCAGCCAAGCCTCTGATGAGCGCTGTGTGTGTGTGTGTGTGTGTGTGTGTGTGTGTGTGTGTGTGTGTGTGTGCATGTGTGTGTGTACATCTAGACAGCTAAACAAATTCATGGCATTTGACCATGCACTGAGTCGATATATCTGAATATGAGCTGGTGGTGTACTCTGTCTGTGAGGAAGCGAGCGGCTTCGCGTCAGCATCACGGCGCCTCACAGACACGGTACGCCCCGGCTTTACAGGGCGACAGGCGTCTGTGGGTCCAAAAAGGGGCGGGGCTTACGTTCGAATTGGTGAACAATTTAACAGTTGGCAACAATAACTCCACTTCGTCACGCCATCAAGTGAGGAGGAGTAAAATAAGTTAAACATCCTCACACACACACACACACACACACACACACACACACAAACACACACTTACACATTTTCCTGTGTCTACGAGTAGAGCGTAATCACAGTGGCAAGTGATGAGCTGCGTTTAATTACAGCTAAATGAAATAAAGAAATGAGTCAGTGACTTCATATTCACATCAGCAAACAAAGGGAAAGAGACAGAGAGAGGGAGGGGGAGAGAGGGAGGGGGAGAGGGAGGGAGAGAGAGACAGAGAGAGAGAGACAGAGGGAGGGAGAGAGAGAGAGAGAGACAGAGGGAGGGAGAGAGAGAAACAGAGGGAGAGACAGAGGGAGAGAGAGAGACAGAGGGAGAGAGAGACAGAGGGAGAGAGAGAGAGACAAAAGGGAGAGAGAGAGAGAGAGAGACAGAGAAAGAGAGAGAGAGACAGAGATAGACAAAAGGGAGAGAGAGAGAGAGAGACAGAGAAAGAGAGAGCGAGACAGATAGAGAGAGAGAGAGACAGAGAGAGAGAGAGAGAGAGAGAGAGAGAGAGAGAGACAGAGAGACAGAGGAAACAGTTACAGAGGGTAATACATGAACAGCCGAAAGCACTGTCGCTCAAAACGAGGGAAAAAAGAAAAAGATCAAAGCGTTTCTGAAAGTGTCCGTCTAGAACAAATTTAAAGAGAGAATCTCCGTCAAAAAAAAAAACAACAACCCTGCAGTGAAATATGGAGTGTAAATATTTGCAGCGCTGCGCAGGACTGAAATCCGTCTGACTGTAACCGAGTGTTCCAGGTGAGACAGATTTACAGGTGCAGACTCACACGTCTGTTTTGATCTAAAAACACACTACTTTCCCCCTCACGCGCTCTATATCGCTCTGTCCTGCAGCCCAACAAACCTGATTTAATCCAGAGTACAGACGGAGAGAGAGATGAGAGACCAACAAATCTAACACGAGGACTTCAAACAACCAGGTGGAAACGCAATACGAGTGTGTGTGTGTGTGTGTGTGTGTGTGTGTGTGTATTGTACTGTACATAAACCAATTACGAAGAAAAAAAAAAAAAGTTAATTTCTCCAGAAAGGATGTTGAAAGTGGTGGACATTGATCGCTGTAAACACTCGCGCACTTAAAGCGTCAGTGGTCTGCCGCGGCCTGGACGGGAATCGTCTCGCTCGAGCAGTCGAATGTGCGGAAGTCACGACAGGACAGCGCTTTACTGCGCCGCTCTATTTTAGTGCCGCACAATTGTCCGTAATTACTTAAATAATTACTTAAATAGCGGTACATTTTACCTCCTCGCGCTTCTTCCCGCTCCATTTCCCCGCCATCAGGTCACCGATAATTAGCTTTTGATGGCAGATTAGTCGGATTTCTGTCGATATTAGCGCTTTTTCTGCTTGCGTTCACGTTTTTTTTTGTTGTTGTTGTTGTTTTTTTTTTTTGAGTCGCTAACAAGCAGAGGAGTAAACATTCAGATCCCAGCACGCTGCGATGTCGGGAAAACCTTCAGAGCTGGAAAGTTCCGGTTCAATTCGGCAGAACGTACAGTAAGTGACGGGATGAAGGCGTTCCACGGTGCTGTGGGTGAAATCTAAATCTTTAGATGGAAAATCCCTGCAAATGTTTACACAGCAACTGCAGCAATAAAACTTTATCCTAGAAACCGAAACGCAGCAGCTTAAACGCACTGTAGACTATAAACCTTAAGCTGCAGCTACACCTGCGACTGTGCGTTCTCCTCTAATCATCATAGTCCATCGTCCTTGTTCTGGCTCAGACGTTTACAAACGATCTTGCGTCTTATTCTCAAACTCTCCAAGCCTTCGATTAACACCAAACGAGGCCATGACGAGCGACACTGCGGGAAACGGTCAGGGTTTTCAGGACATTCCCGTGGACCACGAATGCAGGTCCAGAAACGATCAAGCAAGACGTTATTACATGTAATAAACGCTTAATAACAACGTAATAATGACAAATAGGAACAACGGTGTACACGTTTGAACACAGAGTATTTCTCGGATGTTTCACTGCGTAATATTTGTCCCTTTTCGATTGCTTTATATTTCATACGGCCGTCATCGGGCTGCTTGAAAAATCGCAATTTCTCTTTATAGCCTCAGTAAATGTTCCAGCCACCTATCTATCACGTAAGGAGAAGCAAAGCTGCGTATCCCAGCATGCCGCAGTGCTTTCAAGGTGCCCTCAGCATGTCTGCTCGTCTTCCTTTAGATTTTAACTGATGTGAGTCTGAACAGCAACTGGAAAAAAAATAAATAAAACAAAACCAAACCACAAAAAAAAAACACGAAACAATTCTCCTCTGTGGATTTTAGCAGCTCATTAATAAAAATAAACACGTAATCTCCGAGGTCTCGTTTCATCCAGCCTTCAGTCATGCAGTCATGCTGCCAAAGAGATGGAGCTGTTTTTTTTTTGTTTTTTTTTCCCCTCTCCATGCGTTTTCTTTGTAAAAACGCTTCCCAATTTCCCTCTGGATGCAGCACTAATTGTCTCATTAACGATTTTACCCCAGCAAGATTTACGACTTTGTGAAAGAAGCTACAGTGCGGGTCTAAAAGTCTGAGTCCTCCAGCAACAATACATTTTTGCTTCATTTATTGCCAAAAAAATAAATAAATAAAAAATCTATGTGAAATTTGATGCAGTTGATATTATTCAAGAATAGATCAGATCTGTTTTATCCCGGTGCAAAAAAAAAATGCATCATTAACCAGACTTCTCATTACAAACTGCAGAAAATGTGTGAGGGGAGAGAGACAGAGAGAGACAGAATCTTCATTACACCTTCCACACGTTGGCATCATTATTATTCTTTTTATATCATCATTATTATTCATGCTTTTTTCTTTTCTTTCATACACGCACTTTTACTGTACTAGAATGTTATAATTCATTAAATATCCAGCTGTGAAGGCGGATGATCTTGTGTCATGTGGTAAAGCTTTCACAATTTTCACAATACATAGATAGGCCCTAGTACCCTTTACTGTGGGTTACAATGACTAGGGGATATCAGCTGGAACATTACACATACACTATAGGTAAATAGGTCCTAGTACCCATCCTTGGGGTTACAATGACTAGGGGATATCAGCTGGAACATTACACATACACTATAGGTAAATAGGTCCTAGTACCCATCCTTGGGGTTATAATCACTAGGGGATATCAGCTGAAACATCACACATACACTATAGGTAAATAGGTCCTAGTACCCATCCTTGGGGTTACAATGACTAGGGGATATCAGCTGGAACATTACACATACACTATAGGTAAATAGGTCCTAGTACCCATCCTTGGGGTTACAATGACTAGGGGATATCAGCTGGAACATCACACATACACTATAGGTAAATAGGTCCTAGTACCCATCCTTGGGGTTACAATCACTAGGGGATATCAGCTGGAACATCACACATACACTATAGGTAAATAGGTCCTAGTACCCATCCTTGGGGTTACAATCACTAGGGGATATCAGTTGGAACACCACACATACACTATAGGTAAATAGGTCCTAGTACCCATCCTTGGGGTTACAATCACTAGGGGATATCAGCTGGAACACCACACATACACTATAGGTAAATAGGTCCTAGTACCCATCCTTGGGGTTACAATCACTAGGGGATATCAGTTGGAACACCACACATACACTATAGGTAAATAGGTCCTAGTACCCATCCTTGGGGTTACAATCACTAGGGGATATCAGCTGGAACACCACACATACACTATAAGTAAATAGGTCCTAGTACCCATCCTTGGGGTTACAATGGCAAGGTGTATCAGGTGGAAAAGCAAGCATTCACAACAAAAACAGCCCCTAGTAGCCATACTTATGTGTTCTTAGCTTCCCAAAATCTTGGAACCTAAGAGTAGCCCCGGTCAAACAGAGAACAGAGAAGTAACTCCATGCACTCTTATGTCGGTTACCATACTTTTCCCTTCTACTCTGTTGTACGGTTCCACACATGTAGAACCTTTAGAGCTTCCCAGAAGGACGACCAAAGAACTCTTAAGGTTTCCAAACCTTCTAAAAAGAGTGTATATATGATATGTAATCGGATTAGGCTACTTGCTACGTCATCTCCATTTGAGTGTACTTTTAACCTGAGAGTTTCCTGAGTTTTATGAGTTTATGATTTGTCCACCGCTCGAAGAGCAACTATCTTCAAAGGTACCATGAAGGGTACCAGTGCCTTTTACTCCCTGATAATGTGAGACAGATACAAAAGCTCTGGTGCAATCTTGGACGAGTTTCACTGATGACTCAAATCTGTCCTGCTGACTGAATGACTTTGTGCTGGACTATAAAAGACAGAATGATCTGGCATCTCTAACGCGTGTGGAGTTGGAGGAATACCAGAGTCTGCTATTGTTGGTTCCAGATCAAAAGGCAGATATTCTGGTGCACGTGCCACGTGGTACTCTTTGAGAACCTCTCGAGCTGTTTCATGAGATGCTGAGATGTTCAGTGCAGCAGTTAGAGATGGTACATATAGAGTTTTTTTATGCAAATCTATGCAAATTAGGCAAATCCAAACCACTGGCTCGAACGGATCCTCGAGCGCTAATCCTGTGATGTACACGGTCGGACCTAAACTTTCATTTCTGTTCCATCCCTGAACATGACTGTGTTTTCTTTTACTCTTCCTTTCTCTGTCTTTTCTTATCAGCTAAGGAAAGTTTATACTATATATATTTATCCTGACTTCTTTCCTTGTCAGTTCCTTCGCCTCAGTTTGATTCATTTTGTTTGTTATTCCTGGCATTCACCAACCCTAAAAAGATTTTTTACAAAATAAAGCCTTCAAAGTCTAGTTTACTGGGTTTTTTTTTCTTGCCTCGGGCATATTTGATTTATTTGGACGAAACGGTCATGAACACCTGGCGTTGTTTAATTCATTTATTTTTTTTTAACGATGATACGCAAGCATGATAGATACCCTTAATAAAGGGTAGGATTTTAGGTGTAGGATTAGCAACTCTAAACTGTAAATATGTACGACTCACCGTGCTCATACCGAACATCCTTTCAACAGAGTGCGTCTTCACCTTTCTACACCTGTATACAGTATTGATTTATAATCGCTCCATCCGGTGTGACCCAGAAGAGGACGGGTTCCCTCTGCGATTCTGGTTCCTCTCAAGGTTCTTTCCTCACGTCGTCTCCTCGTCACTGTCGCCTCTGGCTCGTTCATTAGGGATCTAAACCTACATCTGGATTTCTGTAAATCTGCTTCGTGACTTCATGACGAGAAAGGATGGTCAGAGAGCCCACTTTTACATTTCAGGAATCCGCCCACTGCTTTCCACACTTTCTGAACTCCAAAGTCCTAACTGACACTGACCTTCTAATGGGCTTGTTACCAGTTTGGTACTCGCTAAAAGGCAAAAATCTTTCTTATAAGAGGCCGCACCTTTGGCCTAATGAGTGATCATTAGTGTGACTGACCAGGACAGTGACTCTCAGGATACACACCATCTCTATTTCCACAAGCGAGGCTCTTCTAATGATGTGCTAAAGAGATTTTCTCTACGCTTGTTGGATCTGGCAGCTTTTAAAAGAACCTCAAGAGGGTTTTTTTTTTTTTTTCTTCAATAAAAGCACCACAGTGAGCCTTCCTGACCCAATGTTCTTCTTTTCTCTCCGTTTTCTTGCCTTAAAAAGGACGGAGGAAGAAATGAGTTAAATCAATCAATAAATGAATAAAATTCAGCGTGTCAAACTGTCAGACGGTGGCTCTGGACTTAATCCTGCTCCTCGCTCGAGGCGATGTCGCGTAAGAAAAACGCGTTTCAAGTTTCAAGGTCAGACTCGAGCGTAACTCAAACTCCGCCTCTGAGTACAACTCAAACTCCGCCTTCGTGTGCGTAACTTTCACTCAAGTTCTGAACAGCGCTCAAGTCTGAAGTTACATCCGAGGTCTGAACACATGCTAAATCTTCATTACATGCGTTTAACTCTGAACGCAACCCAGTGTTTTTAATTTAATCATCAGTATGAGCAGAAATGCGTGCCACATTAAAGATGCACCTGGCAAACCGGGTCTGTCAGCAAAATATATATCAGACCCTTTGGAGTTCCTGAAGAGTTCCCAAAAGACAACGAGAGTGCTGGAAGCGAGCACTGCAATGGGAGCACATAAAACTAATGAAGTGTTAGATTTTCCGTCCTGGTGGTGAAGAAAGCTATGCTAATGTAGCGAGAGCAGCTCAAATCCTCAAACGTGTGCATTTCAATTATATGGAAATGTTCTTTTATATACAACAAAACAAAAAACTATTCATTTGATGTTTTGTGTTTTTTTTTTTTACTTCTATTACGCTAAACAATCATAACTGGATGAACTGAATTGCTGAAATATTAAACACAAACCTACCACATCAAACCTAAATCTAATAATCAGGTTTAAGTCTAAGCCAGGATCAGTTTATATTAATACTCACTTAATTTAGATAAATAAAGGATGAGCTTCACCTTTTTTTCCTGCTTCGTATTGACACCGCAGGCTTGTGTCTTTTGGCGAGCTCTGAAGCTCCTGCGATAACGATTAGAGCCTTCAATCATGAAATTAGGACTGCCAGTTGAAGGCCAAGATCTTTCTTCCTCAGTCATCAGCTGTCCATCACTGCCATGGCATCTGGCATCAGAAATACTCAGCGCAACACAGGAGAGAAAGCGCAGAAATGACCGGCAGCGGTGTCTCTATCTACAGGTCGAAACGGGTTCGTCGTCCTCCTGATGAGTTCCAGTGGACCGAGCACACAGCCCTCAGTGTGGTGGTAATGATAATGATAATGAGTCTTTATTGATCACATATACGTTACAGCACAGTGAAATTCTTCTCTTCACATACCCCAGCATGTCAGGAAGTTGGGGTCAGAGCGCAGGGTCAGCCATGATACAGCGCCCCCTGGAGCAGAGAGGGTTAAGGGCCTTGCTCAAGGGCCCAACAGTGGCAGCTTGGCAGCGCTGGGGCTTGAACCCCCGACCTTCTGATCAGTAACCCAGAGCCATCAAGCCACCATTGCCCCACTGTGGTGCTGGAGATTCTGCTCCCGATCCGCACTGACTGAGGTCTCCCGGTCAGGAAGTCCAGGATCCAGTTGCAGATGGAGATGTTCAAGCCAGGCAGGTTCATCTTTCTAATCAGGTGCTGAGGAATGATTGTGTTGAACGCTGGACTGAAGTCTATGAACAGCATTCGAACGTAGGTGTCCTTTTTGTCCAGGTGGGTGAGGGCCAGATGTAGGATGGTGGCGATGGGATCATCTGTTGAGCGGTTGGGACAATACCCGAACTGCACGGGGTCCTGTAAGGGGGGCAGCAGGGTCATGATGTGCCTCGTTACAAGCCTCTCGAAGCACTTCATGATGATGTGTGCGAGTGCAACGGGACAGTAGTCACTGAGGCAGGACATTGAAGACTTCTTCGGGGACGGGGACAATAGTGGTGGCCTTGAAGCATGTTGGATTGACGGCGCTGTATTTTTTTGGTACTCGTTGCTACCTACTGTACACTGATAATCAGACTGATACCTGATCCCAGAATCAGTATTGATGCCTCCCTAAATTCATTCACCTTCAGTAAGCACTTTATCCTGGTCAGGGTGGTGGTGGATCCAGAGCTTATTCCCAACACTGGATACGAGGCAGGAATACACCCTGGATGGCTTGCAGTGTTTTAGACTGGTGCTTCAGACAGCACTTTAGAATGGTATTTACTCTCAAAAGTGAGAAAGTTTGTACACAAGAGGAACATTTTGTTTTGCCCATTAAAAAAAAAAAAAAAGAACATGATAAGACAAATTTTTGTCCTCAGCCTTAATTGTTTGTTTAAGGTTTCAGCAGCAGAGAAGAACAAACGTTGGTTATTAACTGTGGTCGTTTGTTTCGAGTGTGTATGATAAAACCGCGCTATTGCTGATCACTGAAGCTGTGTCTATCAGTCTCATTGATTTGTAGCCAGCGAAAAGCAAACAGGGAAAATAAAATTCCTATCACGGTTTAGTCAGACTGTCATTTTTGCTCTATTAGGTCTGTGGTTGATATTTTTCATGAATTTCCGAGTGTGTCAGGGTCTGTTTACCAAACGAGTAAACATGGGAGACTGAGGAGACGGAAAAAAAGATAAAGGGAATATTTGACTTTTCTGCTCTCGCACCAAACAAATATGGACTATGGAGCTTGATGGACGTGACAGAAATACAGAGAGAGAGAGAGAGAAAGAGAGAGAGAGAGTGAGAGTGTGTGCACCTCCTAATCAGCCTCTAAGAAAACTGTAAAGCCACTCTCTCTCTCTCTCTCTCTCGCTCGCTCCTCTACTCGTTGTCTCTCTCTTCATCAACTCAATCCACCATTTCTCTTGTCTTTTCATCACTCTCTAGGGTGCTCGCTCTCTCTCTCTCTCTCACTGTGGAGTGCAGGACGCTCTCCAGCTGAGGACATAAGGACTTCAGGATGGATCATGGGAACAGCATTAACAGCAAAGGATGTTCTCAAAGACACCTTAAGACGGAGTGGACACCGGAGAGGTGTGAGAAATACCAGCTAATGGAAGACCAGCGTAGAGCCAAGATGGTGATTCGGTACAGTTAATAACAAAACGCTAAGATAGTATTTAATCAACGCATTAATCAAAGCAAGGATATTGTAATATCGATACAGAACCAATCTAGTTCCATTGTGGAACTAATATGTGTGCCAGGGAAGAATCGATAGAAGCAATTGTCTAACCAAGACAGGGCCATTGTAGGGTCATTGTAGAATAACAACAAGACTAATGGACAGTAGTGTAGGACCAATATAGAACAAAAAGAGGACATTATCACACGAACATGTCGGCTTTAAACCTTCATCACTGTGATGTCAACTGTAGATCAATACAGAACCATTTATCAATACAAGACCTATCTAGGGCCACCGTAGAACCAATAAAGGACCATTATATGTTAATTAAAGAATAAGATCATCTGTGGTAATTTAGGACCAATATGAGGTCAATGGAGGTGAATTACAGATTAATACAGGACATATCTCTGGCCATCGTAAGACCAATACTAATATAGGTCCATTGCAGGGTCATCATAGGGTCAATATACTGTAGATTTATTGCAAGATGACTCTGAGACCATAATATAGCAGTGGAGGACCAATATAGGTAAATTATAGGACCATGTAGGACCAATACAGGTCAGAATAATATGGGATCATCTATGGCCATCGGAGGACCCATACACAGTAGGAACGATGTAGGGGGCCATTGTAGGATGTTCTTAAGACCAATATAGATCTAATTCAAGGCCATCTAGAGCCATGTAGAATCAATATCTGGCCACTGCTGGGCCATTCCAGGACCAACATTGGACCTCCAACAATTGTATGTTGTATAATCACATATGTAGGTCCAATATAGGACAATTATAGAGCCATAGTAGAGCCAGTGTAGAACTTATGCAAGGTCATTGTTTGAATGACTATCAGACCAATGTATATCAGTGTAGGACCAAGGCAGGACCGACATACGACTAATGCAGACCAATTATCAATTAATGCAGGGTCACCTAGGGCCATTTAGGACCTATGTTATATATAGGCCCTATATAGGGCCATCATAAGACTAATGTAGAACCTATGTAGGGACATAGTTGCCCAATGTAGAGCCACTGTAGGGACATTGTAGGACTTGCCTAGTGACATTGTAGGACCAATTTAGAGCCATTATAAGGTCATTGTAGGACTTTATTGAAGATACATGCAGGAGAAACACAATTTCCCCATTTCACAACAATGTCAGCGAGTTATTTAAACTCAACCCTAACTCTACACTTTTACAATGACATTAAAGAAAGGAAAAAAAGCCCACAGCATGCTGACCGCATTGAAACGGGGCTACCGGTTTTACCAGAACATGGTCATAACTCGATCAGATGATATTGTATTTCAAGTATGATATGGTACCAGAACCTAGTTTCAAGACTGAATTACCACACAATAATTCGGTACACAATCGTGACCATATTGGAAGTTGGAAGAACATTTTTGCCCCTCAACTCAACCAAATTTCTTCGAGAAGTCTCTGATGTTCACCGAGTAATAGGTAAAAAAAAAAGCTGGCAAAGTTGAAATACTTAATTCATGTCCCAATCACTAAAATTCCTCACTTTAAATGAGACCTGTATTATCTTCCTAGAATCCTCAAATGACAATTACACACATCAGCATTTCAGTCATGCTCTTTAAAACTCTTTCATCTGCACACTTCCTGAGCAGTTCATTAGCAAGGCTTCATGAGGTCAAAGTAGACTGGTAGAGCTTGAAATACATTCAAATCTGTAGAATACGTGATCTAAAAGATCTGACGGACTAAAGTTCTGATGGAGGTCACTGCTGAGGTTTCCGAGTATTGCCAATACCTAATGTGAGAATGATTGACAGCAGGGGTGAAAAGATCTCATCCTCCAATTTGGCAGTTCTTATTCCTTGATCGACAACTCCAATTGGCATCACAGTGCTGATGTTTTAATCGGAGTTGCTTGCATAAATCCTCTAGGAATGATGAGGCAATATTTTCTAATGTTGTGCTCATATAAGCCAAAGGCATATTTAATGTATCCAATAACAACAGTAGTCCTCAAATAGCAGCTGCTGTTTGCTGATGAGCTCGGCCCTAGTGGGCTAAATATTATTACGCTGTGTATTTTAAACCAGTTTGGGTAATCTGTAGTGAGATACACATGGTATAGATCCAGTGTAGGTCAATGATACATCATTGATGTGGGTCAATTAGAAGACTAAAACAGGATCGTCAAGGGTTATCGCAGGGCCAATAAACGGCCTAAGCAGGATTTATGTAGGGTTATTGTAAGACAAATGCACAGCCATTGTAGAACCAATATAAGACCTATGTTGGGTCATAGCATCTAGAGCCCTCATAAAGCTAATATAGGTGTATTTATGAGACCAGGGTATGGCCTGTATAGGACCCATTTAGGACCATTGTAGGACAAATGTAGGATCTATAAAGGACCATTGTAGGACAAATGTAGGAACTATGCAGGACCATTGTAGGACAAATGTAGGATCTATGCAGGACCATTGTAGGACAAATGTAGGATTTATGCGGGACCATTGTAGGACAAATGTAGGATCTATAAAGGACCATTGTAGGACAAATGTAGGATTTATGCAGGACCATTGTAGGACAAATGTAGGATCTATGTAGGACCATTGTAGTACAAATGTAGGATCTATGCAGGACCATTGTAGGACAAACGTAGGATCTATGCAGGACCATTGTAGGACAAATGTAGGATCTATGCAGGACCATTGTAGGACAAGTGTAGGATTTATGCAGGACCATTGTAGGACAAATGTAGGAACTATGCAGGACCATTGTAGGACAAATGTAGGATCTATGCAGGACCATTGTAGGACAAATGTAGGATTTATGCAGGACCATTGTAGGACAAATGTAGGAACTATGCAGGACCATTGTAGGACAAATGTAGGATCTATGTAGGACCATTGTAGTACAAATGTAGGATCTATGCAGGACCATTGTAGGACAAATGTAGGAACTATGCAGGACCATTGTAGGACAAATGTAGGATCTATGTAGGACCATTGTAGTACAAATGTAGGATCTATGCAGGACCATTGTAGGACAAATGTAGGATCTATGTAGGACCATTGTAGTACAAATGTAGGATCTATGCAGGACCATTGTAGGACAAATGTAGGAACTATGCAGGACCATTGTAGGACAAATGTAGGATCTATGTAGGACCATTGTAGTACAAATGTAGGATCTATGCAGGACCATTGTAGGACAAATGTAGGAACTATGCAGGACCATTGTAGGACAAATGTAGGAACTATGCAGGACCATTGTAGTACAAATGTAGGATTTATGCGGGACCACTGTAGGACAAACGTAGGATTTATGCGGGTCTACTGTAGGACAAACGTAGGATCTATGTAGGACCATTGTAGTACAAGTGTAGGATCTATAAAGGACCGTTGTAGGACAAATGTAGGACTTATCTATAGAATAATATAAGACCATTTATGTGTGAGCAGTTTAGGATCTACGTAGGGACATCATAGGACAAATATATGACCTACGTAGAACAATTGCAGGACCATGTTCTATATATATAGGATATGGGATCTGGGACAAGTTTGTGTAATTTATGTACAGTTAACCCAGTAACTTATTTTGCTAGACAGTTGGCTAACATTGGGGTAAATTATTACCCAACATTAGGGCAAATTATAATCTGATCTCAAATTAAAATCTAATCTTTAGTATGTCACTTGATCAAGATTTTGATTGGTTTATCAGATTTAAATTAAGCTCTGGTTCTCGGATGGTTCTAGGACGGGGTAAAGAGCATGGGAGCTAGAACTCGCGTCTCAACAAGCTTGGACGCCTTCTTACCCCATGACACTCCCCCCGCTTTAAATATTAAGTTGAATTTCTGAATTCAATTCTGAATTAAACTGCCGAGATGATACGAGAACGCGAGCAGCGTTGTGGATTAATGTGCGTTGATGTAACTGTCTAGAAAATGGAAATATTTGCATGTGATGTTCCACTGATGGTCTAGAGCTGGCACCGATAATCCGGCACTTGTACTGATGTAATATTTGGCAACGTTTCACTCAGTTAAAGAAAGCTGCCTGTGGAGGTGTGATGGCTCAGCCGCTCTACGTTGACTGACCGATATCGAGTGTGATAGACGTTCTGAGGCCGTTTCATCATGAAGACATCAACATGGCGTCTCCGAGCCCTCCTCTGTGCTAAAAAGGGAACCGGCTGCCTCTTTATCCTCAAGCTCTTCCTCTCCATCTCTGTGCCTACCTCTCTTCGTGTGCGTGTGTGTGTGTGTGTGTGTGTGTGTGTGTAAAACCCTATCCAAGCCCATGGCTGTCAAAAAAAAAAGCACCCTTCTCCTGACACATCTCTGACAAAGGAGCCAATTAGCTGGATCTCTCATGGTGCAGGCTTGTTCTCCAGTGAATCAAGGAGAGCTTTTATCTTCCTCTACAAGGACACGTCTTGCTACAGAGCGCGGACACTCACACTCAGAGATCCAGGCCGAGTGTGTGGAGAGTGACAGGAGCACCCTTTTCACTCTTATTTTTTTTTCAGTGCTACTCAAATATTGAGCTAATAAAGATGCACGTATGTACGTTTGTGGGTGTGTGGAGCGGATTATTCAACGAAACCTCATGCCGCAATCGCTCTCTAACCTGAACGAGCGATTTCATATAGACTGAAGCGACGAGTGCTCCTGAACTATAGACGGATCCACGTTACGGCCCTGGATAAGTCACAGAGCACGCACTACTCAAGCGCTTATACTGGAAGATGTGTAGTTTACAAGTGGAGCAACTTCAGGAAGAACTAAGGAACGTTTAGCCTCACACCTCCGGGGCTTCGCGGTTTCAAATCCCTCCTCTGTATCTTTCTGCGGCAAATTAACATCAGTAACAGACGGATTTACTGCTGAAAGTAAACAGAATTACAGAACGTACGATAAATATAAACTACTAGGATATAAAATAACTAGAAACTAGATTAGGGATTAAAACTGAATTAAGAAAAAGCATTTACGTGCATGTGAGTGTAAGAGAGCACCACTGGATGTTTGCACACGGAAAACACACACACACACTCAGAAAGAACTCAATCTCATACTGGACACACACACACACACACACACACACACACACACACACACAAACTAATATACACACAACCACACAGCAGCTTGTATCGTGGGAGTAAGGGTGAACGCGAGCTCGACTCATCCCACCGAACCCCCCGACGGTGTGGGCCGAACCGTCTCCATGGCAACGCGGGCTCCCACTTCAACCACTCGTGTGTGTGTGTGTGTGTGTGTGTGTGTGTACACAAATATAAATGTGTGGGCAGGATATCAGGAGGCGGTGTGTTCGTTTAGACATGTTTACATCCTACCGCTCTGGATAAAAAAAGACTGTGTGGGGATTTCTCAGTTTCTTCCACAGTTTGTGCGTTTTCACGAACCTGAGTGTTAGTCATTAAAATTAAATCGAAAATAAATAAATAAATAAATAAATAAAGACGATTATTGCTAAAATCAGATATTTTGTTAGGTTTGTGTTTCACGTGTCGTTAAACGTGAAGTGCGAATCCCATTCCGTTTCCAGTCATCTTACATTTAACCTCGTCGTCCGACGGCTGCTGGGATTCTGGATCCTGATTGGTCAGAAAGTGCTGATTAGTTTTCTAGAACAGCAGCTCGGACGGTGGCGCAGGTTTATATTAACGCGCTCGCTCTGATACCGACACGTCAACAGATTTGAAAAATAAACCGGCGATACGGTACGGCGAAGTCTTCCTACAGTAAGGAGATGTTTATGTGACGTTTCCGGAAGGAGTCTCCAGTGTCGGCGCTTTGTAACCGTCAGAGGTGAAGCTGTCACTTGAAGCATTTTAAGACATTTTCAGATCAGAGGAGTTTACGAGAAAGAAAAAAAAGCTGCGTTTTTGTTGTTGTTTGTTTTGCTTTATTATCTGAGAGAGAGAGAGAGAGAGAGAGAGAGAGAGAAGAGGCTAGAGTAGATAAAAAGTATGATGCGTTGCTCTTTAACAAATAAAAATGTAATCTAATAGAAAATAACGCGGTGTTTTATTCCTCACATACAGTACTGCACGTAGATTAGAAATGTCTAGTTTCACCGTACATAGTAATGTGTTTATTAACATACGCTGCAAATAATTTCGAATTAATCTCGGGTTTATTTCTCGATAATCCTGATGTTTCTGAATCCTGATCCTAGAGTACCTTCATTCCTTTTCCATCCGACACGTTTGAAGTATCTTCTCTCGTCCCGGCGTGCCTGATTTACCGTATTATAATAATAACCAAACCCGAGTCCGATCTAAACCGAGCGCGTCATCTCCAAAGACAATCGCGTTTATTCTTCTGGAAACCGTATTACGTTCACGTCTTCAGACTCGAGCACGGGATTCTCTGTCTCGGCTTTCGCAAGCGGTTCCTCTCGCTGCTGTAAACGTCTCGCCGTCGTTTTATTGTTCAACCCTCACGTGGATTTCATTCTCAGTCTTTTATATTAAACAATCCGACCGGTGTGTAAAGTGCAGTTAGGGGCGGAGCTAAAAGCTTGTAAATGTAAATGAGATGTAAATCACCAAGCCAGGAGAGAGCTTTTTATTTATTTGAATTTTATTTACGAATAAATTCGTTCGTATCCGGTACAGAACCGAGTTGCTACAGCTCCCGTAGCTGTTAGCGTGTGTGTTTCGCATTGGTGTAATACAAATTTGTCGCTTTAAACAGTAGGTTTTTCACACTTCGTTATGTTTTGAGTCGTCCGACGCTGTGACATTCGCTTACGGTAGGACGGCTACGAGGAAGAAATGTCACTCTCGTTCACTCCCTCTCTCTCTGTCTGTCTCTCTGTCTGTCTGTCTTATTATTTCGCTCCCTGGCTCTGACTCATTCGATAGCATACCTCATAAACAGTTCACACTCACTTATTACAGATCAAACAATGGCGGCAGAAATCTGATGCAATCGCGTTGGAGGCAATTACGGCCGCAAATATTCCACCTGACCTCCGGAGATGAAGAGAAACTGTGTGTGTGTGTGCGCGTGTGTGTGTATGTGTTTGTGTGTGTGCTAACAGATTGGTGTGAAGTGGGAGAGAAGGGTCATGTGATAAAGAGAGGCCTTATCATCTCAGAATCACCCAGAGTTCTCAGCTCCGGCTACACTATTACCATACCATTACCAGCAGCTGTGATCAAACGGACAGGTAAAGATGGAGGGATGGAGGAGAGCGAGAGAGAGGGAGAGCGAGAGAGAGGGAGAGCGAGGGAGAGCGCGAGGGAGAGCGAGAGAGAGAGATAGGGGTTAGAAAGAGGACATTAGAAGAGCTGTAGCACAAATTAAATTAACACTTATAAAAATAAAAATAAAAAGAAGTGTTAATCCTGATAATCCCAGGGTCAGGAAGTCACATGACTCATTAGTCTTTCACACCTATAAGTTCTTTTTCTGAGTCTGAATCGGCGTGAAGTGAAGATGTTTACTTCGTTTGCCACTTGCTTCACACCAAAAAGCAAAATAAAATGGTGGGTGAGGGGGCGGGGCTTAAAGTGTTCTTCTTAAAAAAACAAAAAAAAACATGATGAATATCCAATCATAATTAACGAGTTAAAAAAAATAAACACCACCACATGGCATGTTTGATTCACTTCCTGCAGGTGAGTCGATTCAGAGTCGAATCTCAAGAATGTCTTACTCGAGCGTTCCGGTTCAGAACCGGATCGAGAGAGTGATCGCCCGACTCAAAAACTCCCATCGCCCGCTCAAAGAACCGCTCGGAGTCGGAGAACACACCAGGGTTCAGTCAAAACACACCAAACACAAATTTAAAGGAGTTTGACGGCTGGAACGATATCATAGCTGTTTTTTTTATCCATTTATAGTTACATTTAATGGCGTTGGAACAAGTTAGAACCTGTTCACACTTACGTTACGCCACTTCCTTCCCTCACACGTCGTTCTTCTTCTCTCTCTCAGAAATCGTCACGTTACAGCTTCACCTCAGACTGTTACAAAGCGCTGACACCGGAGACTCCTTCAAGTCCCTGTAAATGAGCCGTTACTATAGAAACGATGTTAAAAACGTTGTTATAGAAAATTCCTCAACACCTTCTGACCAATCGCAATCCAGAACTCGACAGCGCTGGGGTTTCAAGGAGAGAAATGAGCGTGCTTACGGCCAAATCTGGTAAATAAATAAATAAATGAATAAATAAAAATGCAACGTGTGGTAACTCAATTAGCCGTAATGTACACCAAAAAAATAATAATAAGATAACGTGAGTCATAACAACACTGAAACATGAGAAAAGCGCCAGCTTCCTTCAGGCAAAAAAAAAGCTGAAAGGACACACGCGATAACGAGACACGAGTGTTGGTAAAATAACGTTATGCAAAGCAGGCTGCGACTTTATAGTCAATAACGGAGCTAAACACAAAACTCTCGCCCCCGGGCAATACAATAAAACAAATATAATAAGAAAATAACAGAGAAGGCAACATCTCGAAGGTTTGTTCTTTTTTTCTCCAGAAAACCACAATCTCAGTTTATATTGTAGCGATCCGGCTCTTCTGTCATCACGAGGGATAAAACGGACCGCGTCGTAGAGGGATGTTTAAATACAAAAATCCCTCCGCATGGAACACGTCATTCAGCTCAAGCTCTGAATTTACAGATCAATATTTAAAGTGGATTTGAGCGTAACGCACGCCGATGCAATTCAGAGCGACTGCAAAGAAAAAGGAGTTTCCAGTGAAGAGAAACAGACGGAGAGAGAAAAGTAAAATAAAATAAGATACAGAACGGCGAGAGGGGAAGAGAGAGAGAGAGAGAGAGAGAGAGAGAGAGAGAGAGAGAGAGAGAGAGAGAGGTTGCATAGAGAACGTTTAAAGAGAGGGTTGTGTGTGAGAAATGAAGTAAAAGTGAAAATCAGGCTGAAGTTAAAAGACACGCGATCAACGTTTAATGTAATAAATTCTAAGATGATAAATGCAGTGCAGATTTGATCAAATTTGAGACTGGCGTGTTGTCTTTCGGTACGCATTCGAAGCCTCCTGAAGCACACAGAGAGACTGTGTTTCTAGTCTAACGTGAACATTTTAGACCCCATTATCTACACCAATCAACAGCTGTCCTGCTCTCCATACGGCTCTTCAGCTCACATCACAGCTGCTGAGTAAATGAGCTGAGAGCTGATTCACGCCACTGTGTAAAGCCAACGACCAATCACTGATCACTACCGTTCCCGACAACCAATCACTGATCACTACTGTTCACAACAACCAATCACTGATCACTACTGTTCACAACAACCAATCACTGATCACTACTGTTCACAACAACCAATCACTGATCACTACTGTTCACAACAACCAATCACTGATCACTACTGTTCTCGACAACCAATCACTGATCACTACTGTTCCCGACAACTAATCCCTGATCAGTAACGTTCCCGACAACCAATCCCTGATCACTACTGTTCACGACAACCAATCACTGATCACTACTGTTCACGACAACCAATCACTGATCACTACTGTTCACAACAACCAATCACTGATCACTACTGTTCACGACAACCAATCACTGATCACTACTGTTCTCGACAACCAATCACTGATCACTACTGTTCTCGACAACCAATCACTGATCACTACTGTTCCCAACAACCAATCACTGATCACTACTGTTCACAACAACCAATCACTGATCACTACTGTTCTCGACAACCAATCACTGATCACTACTGTTCCCGACAACCAATCCCTGATCAGTAACGTTCCCGACAACCAATCCCTGATCACTACTGTTCATGACAACCAATCCCTGATCGCTACTGTTCACAACAACCAATCACTGATCACTACTGTTCACGACAACCAATCACTCATCACTACTGTTCACGACAACCAATCCCTGATCGCTACTGTTCACAACAACCAATCACTGATCACTACTGTTCACAACAACCAATCACTCATCACTACTGTTTGTTCCACCCACACACTTCTTTGTCCTTCATTTTAAATTCTGTTTCCGGCCACTTATTACAGTTACTACAGAGAAGACACGTTACAGACGCAATTCATCTAAAAATCCTAGAAATGACTGTTTTTATGATTTTTTTTTAATTTGCATAAAAGAGCTGGATGGCACACCCTGGACTGAGGAGAGAGAAAGACAAAAAGACAGAGAAGTGAAGCTGTATGAGAGAAGATACAGAAACACAGCTAAAAAAAAACCCTCTCAAGAGACTCGTTTCTGAAAATGACATTTTGGAGCAAAAAGACGAGACAAGGGGCGAGGAGGATTTAATGAGAGCGCTGCTCCTAAACCACCGGTGGGAATAACCTTTACACCTCCAACATCCCTTATCATACACACAGACTCCTCTCACATCACTGGATTAAAAAATACAACAAAAAAAAACAAAAGACAAAGCGAGAGACGCAGAGAGATCAGTCCAGGAATTCACACCGCAACCTTTCGTTCTGTCACACATGAAACACGAGCAACGTGACTTCAAACGCAGAGAGACCTCCAACGTCCGAGAGCCACCTGACCTCTCCATCGACTGCTCGGTCTTTCATCTGAGCCAGGAACCAGGAGGAGAGTAAAAAACAAAAACACTACAAAATGAAATGAAATCGACCGATCATCAATCGTTTGGAAAAACAGCTAACGTTTGCAAAGCTCAGCACATTTTACTGTGTATTGTGTTTTTGGGGGGTTTTTTTGGGGGGGGGGGGGGGTGTTGCTAATAAAGGTCTCTCACATAATATCTTTATATCCTTGCGTCAAATACTATCATTCTTAAATAAACAATTTTATGGAGAAAAAAACTAAACAAAACAAAACAAACGCTCGAGTCCATATTTAAGTTCAAAAGTGGAACTTTATATAATATTATAATATAATCAGCAAGACTTCCTGTTTCCTGTTACTATTCCACCTGTAAACTTGGGGAGGCGGAGCTTAAGAAAAAACATTATAGTCGTATAAGACTTTAACTTCAAGTATAAATAGACAATAATCTATTTATAAGTGTTTAATACATCACTGACTAATTAAAGAGTTTGGATGAATTAATGACTATTTGTCGTATAAAGTTAATTTAACGAATACTTCCTCAAAATCGGATTCTTTTCCAACGACAGCGAGTGTTTTATTCCTCTTACACCACAACGTTCTGCAATCGGAGTCATCGACTCCTAAAAGAAGGAATCGATTCTGAACAGCCGAACCGAGTCGTTAGTGATTCCAGGAGTTAAGGAGGAGTTTAGAATGATTCCTTTAGAACGAATCATTTAACGAGTCATTTGTGACACTGGGGGGGGGGAACCCCGCAGTTTAAATTATGAGCACGTTAAAGTGTTTTTTGACCTCGGATGAGTGCAAATTTATCGTATATGACCTTTAAAACACAATTAGGCGCGTTTCAAAACCATAATAGGTGCACTTTAAGAGCAGCAGCTGATTTGATGCACTTTTTAAAAATGTAACCTTTTCTTTTTTTCGCTCTTTTTATAAAATATATATATATATATATATTTCCCCCCCTTCTTTTCACTGTTGGAATTCACTTACTCGCATGTTTTGCCAGCACGCTGTTGGCTATACTGCATATCAATACCTATTGTGTATCACAAACATCTTCAAGTATTGTGATATGAGATTTTCATCATAATGCAAATGCCCCTGGAGCACTATATTCAGCTGGTCAAAACGGGTATCTTTGCACTATTATCTGTGCTTTTTTTTTTCTTTTAAATAAGACAGAATTACTTGTGTGATTGCTACAGACGACTTTCGCTGGGTGAGTGAACGTAAAACGCAGGATTTTAAATCTGTAAATATAATCGTGAAGAATCTTCGACCTGGTAAATTCGTCCTGACAGCTCCTGCGCTGGATGACTCTATCACCCCGAGGTGATGGAACGCCGCTTATTATCGCGTACGCAGGCCGACGGCGTGTTCGGCCGAGACGAGGACTGGAGCGCGTGTGCCAGGGAAGAGAAGCTCGCCGTCTATATTGATCCACATCAGAGGAGCTCATCTGTATCTGTAGGTTAGAGCCCAGGGGTCATTATATTAGCCGTAGGAGGAGCTGATGGATGACACACTCGCTCCGAACCCGCAGGACATAAAGCACAGGAAATGAGTCAGAACGCCGCCACTTCACAACACGGGAGCTCTGCAAATCTTGGGGATTTTACAGCTTATAAAAGCCAGCGTGGCGTGAACACAAATGCCTGCGAACATAGTCAGTCATGACGGCCTGTGAGCGAGTACGGTATAAAAACAAGACTAGCACGAGACACTATGGGAAAATCAACGTCGCGTGAACGAGCGTTAAAGCCGGAAACGACGGTGTGCTGTAAACGGAAAACCCATGGACATGTTTATTACATGGACTCGCTGATTAAACCGGGGTCCCGATAAAAGGGCCGGGGTTAGCGTGACACGTCACAGCGCCGCTGAATTCCGGACTCTGATTGGTAAGAAAGTGTTGATTCGTTTCCTAGAACAGCAGCTCAGCTTGACCGTAGCGCTCGTTTATGTCAATACGTCCATTCTGATACGTTATGGTTTCTATAGCAACAGCCCGTTCACAGGGGCTCGACGAATAACGAACGTGTTAAAAACGTGCACATCGTTAACACGGTGAGATTTTCTGTAAGGAGATGTTTATTTCACACTGAGAGAAGGACGTCCTCTCGGAGTTCTCGGAAACGTGACGAGGCTGCCATTTGTCGATTTGTTCTGTTCATTTTAAAGAGAGAATAAAGAGAGGTCCGGTGAGGGAATGACTGTTTATAGCGGCTATGATGTAAGCGAGAACTGGACCTTGCGTTAATCGTAACTATAAATGGATAAAAGGTACACCGTGTAACGACACTAAAACGCAGCCCGCGGCGTTTCATTCTTTACTCGACAACAGCGAGTCGTTAGGATTGTTAACGCCGGGACGGATTCGGAAAGGTTTGTGGCTGAGAGATATGAAGCGGCGCCGTGGCGTTCTCGGATAGCATGTTAAACGTGTGATGGGAAAGTATACGAGGCTAAGCGGCGAGGTTTGCACTTACAGCCTTAATTACACTTTCCTGTGCATTAGATCTCCGTTCCTACATCCTTCAATATTTCCCAGTCGATATCTAAAACGAGATATCGATGAGCACGAGCGCCGTGTCGTTCCCGTGTAGCCCGAGCCACGTTATCGACAGGATCAGCTTCAGAGAAGCCACATCTCCGCGCGGCCGGGCACGCCGTTTCATTAGCGTCTGGAATCAATTATTGATATCGAATACATTTTTAAACATTGACATCTGTGAGATTTGTTGAGATGAGAGGGAGCGAGAGAGAGAGAGAGAGAGAGAGAGAGAGAGAGAGAGAGAGAGAGAAGGAATGAGTGATTAGATCTGTGTACCGTCACGTACAAAGGACCTGCTCTGATTTTAACGAGCGAGGGCAATTTGATGGAAAAAAGCAAATAGCGTTATTAATTTTTGAACATGAATCCCTACAGCATGATGTTTTAAGCAGTGTGATGTAGTCGTACACAGTGATATATATTATACAGACAGAAAACACACACACACACACACACACACACACACACACACACAGTGTGCCTCCACTGCTTATAAAGCTGCATCCACCCACGCATGTCATTCAAATGAAACATCGAGGCACTTTCAGGTCGTGATGGACAGCCCAAATTGGGCGGGATCGCCAGGAGGTGACAGCCAGTGACTCATCACGCTTTCCAGCAAAATGGGGAAATAGCAGACCTGTCACGTTCTCCCGTTTCAGCCTTCATTAAACAAATCATCTCTCGTTCCCTGCGCTTCTTTCATTCTCTCTCCCTCCTGCTATCATTTCAGCGTGAGGCACCAATCAGACGCTCCACCTCCAATAACCGTCGTTTATGTAGTGCGGGAAAGACAAACCTTTACAGACAGACAAAATAATAATCATTTCAAATAACGCTGTAGAGATCAAAATAATAACAATTTTTTTTTTTTTTTTAAAAAGACACGCAGGTCTGACCTGCTTTACTCCGATCCACGACTACATCCAGACGTCTTGGAGCTTTCAGCATTTTAACATCCACAGATTTCCAAGGCTCTCTTTTCCCAATGCCTTACAGTAGGTTCCTAAAGCGCCATGTTTACTGAGTCCTATTTTCCCAGGGTTCCATGTTCCCAAGTCATTTTTCTCTTCTCAAAGACTTATGTTCCCAAAAATCTCTACGCTCCCACAGCTTCCCGTTCCCGAGCTACTATATTTACAATGTCCTGAATTCTATAGTACATGTTTCCAGGGTCCTCATTTCCACTGAGCGATCAATCAATACCATCCATCCATCTAGCAAAAGTCTACGCTTCCAGAGTTCTGTATTCTCACAACCCTATGTTCCCTAATGACTATATTCTCAGTGTCCTATATTCTTCAAGTACTATATTTTTAAGTTGCCATTACCTACCCAAATCCCCATGTTCCCCAATAAGCCCTATGTTTTCAGGAACTTATGTTTCCGAGGGCCTGTGTTCCCAGGGCTCCATGTTCTCCATGTTCTCTTATATTAGGCTTTAAAAGGCTTTATTCGTCATGTATACATTACAGCACGGTGAAATTCTTTTTCCTCATAGCCCAGCCTGATACAGCGCCCCCTGGAGCAGAGAGGGTTAAGGGCCTTGCACAAGGGCCCAAGAGTGGCAGCTTGGCAGTGCTGGGGCTTGAACGCCCCTATTGAGCCTTAACCGGTTGGGCCACCGCTGCTCGTATATTCTAAAAGTTTCACGTTTCCAAGGGCCTACATTCCCAAGATTCCATGTTTCCCACATTCACTCTTCCCAAAGCTATATTTTCCCAGGGTTCCATGCTCCTTAAGCATACAGTATATATATAAATAAAACTTCCTAACAATCCCATGTCCCTATAGTCAGGTCTTCCCAATACACTCTATTCCCAGCGCCCTATATTCCCTCAATACGATACATTTTACTGTTCTGTCTTCCAAAACTCCGACGTTCCCAAGCTCTAATGTTTCCGTAACCCCATGTCCCCACAGTCATATGTTCCCAGAATTCCGTCATCCACAAGTGCTATATATTCTAAAAGTTCCCAAGGTCTTAAGGTCCTAACATTCCATGTTCCCATTTTCTCACATCTCTGTGTTGCCTCGTTCCTGTTCATTTATCCGGATATTTCGTATTCGGTATTCAGGTTATCCGAAATTACATTTCTCAATGGATCATATTCTTTGGGTATATCGATGCACTCCTGGAAGAAAGAAAACTATCCACTTAGAGTACTAGCTGCGTACCAAAACCTAGCTCGCTAACTAACAATGTGATAAGACTCCGGATATTCTCCTTCTGTCGTGCTGCAAGTGGTCACTCGAGCGCTTTGATGTAGATGACAGATGGCATATAGACGCGCTTGCAAGTTTTCAAGGCAAGTGGTGTAAACAGTGCTGTGAAGTAAAACTTACGACACACAACTCTTCCTAATGCCTCCCAACAGTTATCTCTGAGAGAGTGCGGCGTGAGAAGTTCCTGGGTTCTGCAGATGAATTTATCACGATTAATTATGCATGAAGGCGTGTCTCCTGAAGAGGGGCTAGCGATGGTAACTTTGCTATAGCGTGTTGAATCAGAACGTAAATAAACCATGTAGAGGGGACGCATCGTTCCTGTATGGTAGTTCCTGGTTGCAAAAACGCAAGAAGCTTTTAGATGTACCTTCAAAGCTGCTAAGAGGAATAGAGACATTTCCTACCTCTCCGTAAATGTGCAGGACACAAACGGCAAAACACGGAACACATGCTGGAGAGATTTGGGGAATTTCCACTGCTAGCTACTTTTTACAATGAAAAAATAAATAAAAACAGATGTAGGACATGCCCAGATTTTGTTTTCAGAGTCCTGGCTAAAACATTTTTATGTCAAACAAGCCTGCGGTAAAGGTTTAACGCAGATTCTCATATTTCCTCAGATCAAAACGATCGTATTCCATAAGAGTGTATGACTCTGTTCGCATCGTGTCCGTTTTCCCTTTTGGGAAAACCCTAGGAAAGAGACTCACATGTAACGTAGATGCGGGTTCTGGGCGAAGGCTCGAGACTGGATCGTCCTCAAATTGCAGTTCATGATGGTCCTGAAACAGAAAAGAACACAAATATTTTTGTTTTCCTTCTCAACCAACCGCCGTGACATTTTCCCAAACACTTGTAGGAGTGTGCTCACTCGAAGAGGGATTATTGTAAATGGCTGCGAAGGCTAAACCACGATGGTATCTATGGAAACCGGCGTTCAGAGAGAGCGGGCCTGTGGATCGCGCCAGTGTCAAACAGCGAGTGTGCTGATTACCTGCTGATTTAAAGTCGCATTTGAGGTAAATAATAGGTCTGGGTGGAAGCACACGAGTCGTGAGAGGAGGAGAAAGGTGCAGTTTGGTTGTTTTAACCCGGGCTGACGTTGGCACCATCTGAGCTGATGATTATTTAGACGGCTAAAGGGGATGAAAAAACACCCAGTGTCGTATCTTTCTCCTGAGGCATCATCACAGCCAGGATGCTCATCGAAAAGCAACCTCTCCTCCCTCTTGTAGTGACTCTCGCCAGCATCTTGAACCAATTATGTATATTGAATCCGTTTTTATCACCGGCATCTGTGAGATGTTCGTTCACGCAGAGAGCTCGCTCTTGTTTTCATTACGGGCGTGAGAACGACTAATCAGATCAACGGATTCTGATTTGGGACGAGCTCACACGAAGGCACGGTTTGTGATGCGGGACTAATCGCTCGAGCGCTCGGTAGGTCTGCCGATCGCGATTCGGATCCCGGGAGCCGAAAAAGCCCTAAAAGCGGTAAAAATATTGACCGATTTGAATCGGCGCACTAGTATGAATATGAAAAAAGATTGGATCCTTGCATCTGTGTATCGATTATGTCTGATACCATTCGCTGGCTCTTTTCTACGTGTGTTTGTTATTTAGAAAAGTTTGATATTGGGTCTCCTCACAGTACCAGGGTCATCAGATTGGTTCTGCACTCTGGTGCACGTATTATTTTCGTGTCTGTCTGGGTTTCCTCACGTCCATAGACCATCCTAAATCGTCCATAGGTGTATGTGTGTGTGAGTGTGTGTGTGTGTGTGTGTGTGTGTGTGTGTGTGTGTGTGCATGGTGCTCTGCAATGGACTGCTCCCATCCAGGGGGGTAGATCCTTCCATGTTGCCAGGATAGATCTACTGCAACCCAGGCTAAGAAGAAGTGGTTGCTGAAGATGAATGGATGAATTATAATGGGATCTTCATTTTTTCAGTTAATTCCTAGTCACCACATAAAGACTTTACAGAACTTTACAGAACTTTACAAGTTCTGATCTTTTGCTCAGATCAGTTCTGTCTGATCTTGATGGCTCACATTCAAATCTGATCTGTATTTGTCTTTATGGGAACCTTTCCCCAGAAATGCCCCACATGTGCACATCGAGTTCCTGGACAACTGTTTCGAACACTATTCAGCTTTTTGGAGGTTCACTCCCAAAATTCCCCAAATATCGAGTGCATCACCAATTTCCTCATCGTTCCACCGAATAAGGAGTCGCTGCTTTCGTCGTCGCCGTCCTCCACTGCTGTTCTGCCATGCTGCTCTCACCTGATGATGACGATGGCGGTGATCTGCACACCTACACCGTGAATACGTATCTCATCTAGTATCACATATAAACCTGGATCAGGTCTGATTTCAAAAGATCGAATGTTTGTACCCATCGTCCTGAAAAACATCAGATCCGTGTCATTTTAAGGCAGAAAATCGGATGGGTGTCACTTCAACCTGGTAATGTGAACATGTCTTCACTCTGGATGAACTCTAAAGAATCTAGTAGAACCCTAAACCAGAGTGGTTCCCCATCACAAAGGCCTGTGAAGCGTAAAAACACGTAAAATCCCCCTGAAGATACCGGAAGTGCCTGACGGTTAAAGCATTGGGCTTCTGATTGGAAGTTCATGATTTTAAATCCTAGGACCAGCCGAACCGTTGGGTTCTTGAGGAAGGTTCTAAACGGCGATTTAGGACCTTGGGACCTTCCAGCACCGGCACCTAGCGGTTTCCTGATCGTACAGTATATCGATCGTTTTAACATAATTAAACAGAAAATGTAATCTCAGATCAATAAAAAGGGTTAAAACAGCAAAGAAGCAATGAGATGCTGTGGTTTTCAGACAGGGTTTTAAGGCGCTATTGACAAACGCTAGTGGCTAATGAGAAACATGCTAATCAGAGCTGCTGTAATTGCTTTAAGCTTTCCGAAACTGGCTAGGAGAAGATTGTGCATGTGCTAGCGTGTGTATGCAAGACGGTGTGAGGACGAGCTTCCCGAGAGGCATCCGGAGACATTTTTTTGGAAAAGGAAGGAACATATCTACAGCAGGTCCAGCACAGAGAGGGAAGGGAGAAGGAGCCGAGTGGAGTTCTTGTCCAGACGCTGGGCGATGGGGGACGTAATTAAATTTCCAGGCTGCTTCAGTGCTGTTTATTTGATCAGCGCAAACTAGGCCTTGGGGAGGATCTTTTTGTTTGTGGGCTGACTTAAAAGGAAAATCCACGCCGCTAAAGTCGACCACTGGGAGGTGAGAATGCCCAGCTGCCCGGCTAGCATCGTCGCTAAGTGCTGATCCGTAGATCTACCACTTCAAGCGCTGTCGCGATGAGCAATGTTCCTTGAAGCCATGTCAGCTGCGTTTCACGGTGTCCGAGTTCGGGGTGAGGGAGAGATTAGCGATATGGTGATAAGAAGTGTTTCTGCTACTCACAGTCTCTGGATTCCGGTGTACAGAGCCATGTCAACCTCCTGTACGGTTTGCAGGCCCAACCAGTTCTCGATGTGTCTGTGGGGGGAAAAACACGGGAGAGGGGTTAGAGAAAGCGCTCAGGCTAGTCAGTTAGCATGCACGAAGTAGCAGACAGACATGTTAGCGGAATGAGAAATTCGCTATTTCAACGGCAAAAGTGTGACAGGTCTTCCTGGGTTTAACAAAGGCGGAGCTTAAGTTAAACTTGATCATGTGATAATGCCACAAATGTGAAATGTTAAATGCATCTCTTATACAGAAACCTTCTCTCAGAAAGGAAAGCATAGAATTCGCTCTAATGCGCTATCGTTTCCATAGTAACGGCTCATTCACAGGGACATGTACGACAGCTGCGCCACATAAACGGATTTTAGAAAAATATACACTGACATGGTTGAGTTTCGCGTAAGGAGAAGTTTATTTAAGATTTATGGAAGGAGTCTCCAGTGTCAGCGAACGATGAGTTCTCGGTAACAGGATAAGCCGTGTTTTGTTGTTGTTGTCGTCTTACTAACTTTAAGAGACAGGAAAAAAAAAAAAAAAAAGAGAGAGCCTGATGAGGGACTGTTTTTTAACTGCTTTAAACTTGTTTAGCGGACGTTCCACAGCATTGAATGCAACTATAAACGGATAAAAAGTACAAAACTATCGTCAGCAAATTGCCGTGCTAGAAGAGGAACACGTGGCAGTTGGTAGCCTTTGGGTAATTTTTTTTAAAAACAGAATTTATTTTAATGATATGCAAAGATATGCAGTTAAGGGGGCGGGGTTTAGGATTCCGCCGATAGAGACGAGGCGGCTGTTGACTTCACCAATAACGCAGCGTTAGTCCTTTCAAAGAAATCTCACGCTTCTCTCTGGCACATTTCAAATCGGATATAAAACTAAAGTGTTGATTAACGCACTTCGCCGCCCAGATAAAGACGGACTAAAGAGGTAATTTCTGCTCTTTATGGAAGGCGCGAGCAGCGACGGCTAATCGTGAATCTCCAGCTCTCGCAGCAGCAGATGTGAGGACATCCAGCTGCTGTCAGCTTTTGAGAGAGTGTGACTTCATAACACACACACACGCGCTGATTAATGACTGTTTTCGTCCTGGAGCGATGTTTTCGAGACGTGGTGAATATCACTTCGGGGCGATCGCTGCGTAGCGCCGATAAAGCCGTGGCTCTGGAGGAGAACTGCGGCAATCACAGAGAATCGAAGAGAAGCGTTCTCCTCGCCGTATCACGGCTTTACAGAGGGATTTGAAACGTAGTTTATAAATGCGTCATTTAAAATTCCACTGAAAGGAGCTTTTGGGTTGTTTTTGTGCATGGAAAATACTCAAAGAAACAAAATGGCCGATTTATACGTTTTCCAAGCCATCTATCTAGATGCATCTTTGTTGTTGTTGTTGTTTTTTTTTAAGCTACAATGCTAATGTAAGGCATTTTTATAGCCACCAGTTTAGCATCCTTCCTCAGCATGAACATATTATACCGTCGGCTCGTGCGCTTTAAACTGACGTTCCAATGAAAAAGATGCAAAATGGCGGTCATTTTTGGGTTAAATTTTGCAACACAAAATTGTACACAGTTTTTAAAACACAAAAATAATCTCATTTCCATATTCCATTATATGAGAAAAGACACGCGACGGAATTCATACGATTATTCGTTGTTAATCCTTGCCGTTCGCGCAGGCAATTAACGCCATCACACGTGGCGTTATTCTGGATCTTCGTCTCTCAGTGTGCGGACACGGTTTACCCGAGTGGGAAGAAGAGGCCACGCCCACACTCTGAGAACGAAAACCGACACCTCGTGTATAAACGTAATGTCATTTCAGCACTACAAAGCAGAACAAATAACAGAACTCAAAATGACAGGATAATTATATTTGTATTCCCGCAGCATTTATTTCTTACATCTGTCCCCGCTTTCCCTCACCTTTTCATATTACCCCGTCGGCCTTGGAGGAAAAATAAACCACTTCCGTTTATTTATTTATTTATTTATTTATTTATTTATTGAAAACCTTGGCTTCAGTAATGAACTTTAACTCCTGCTCAAAGAAAGCGTGTGCCATTTATAACCAGATATTTTAGAGAGAGAGAGAGAGAGAATAAAAAGCAGAAAATGAAACAATATGTCAGGATTTTCTTTGTAAGCCCTTCCAGGTTCTTGTAGAAGAATTGTGACTAATAACTAATTATCTACGACATTCGTTAGCATTAACAAATCATCAGTACAGCGTAGACATTATTTTATCAAACAAGCTGTTAATTAGGGTCTTATTTAATGGTTCTTTTTTTCAATTAAGCTCAAATCAGACTCTCGTGAAAGGTCTATTCACTGTGTATTAGTGTTTAGTTTATATTCGCCAATAATAAACGAGTAATATTAGCAAGACGCCGGAGACGCCGAGGACAACGCGACGGATCCGGCTGTTTGGTAACGGCACGAGATCCGCTATGAAGTTCTTCCCAGGATTTAAGGTTAAATTTGAAATTTTGGCAAATAACCACGCTCCCTACCTCTGACATGATGAATACACTGACATTCAAGACGTGCGCGTCCCGGGTAGCGGAATGTAGCATCCGCACAAGTTTTGGCAGTAAAAGTCGTGAGATAATTACGGGGTTGTTGTTTTTTTTTTCCTGCACCGGAGCCAGCATGGGATGTTCGGCAACACAGGCAGATGGCTCTGTATGAAGTTTTATAATTTGGCCTGGAGGGACCCGAGGCTTCAGCTGCCGTCTAGCTAACGAAAGCTAAGCTCGCTAAGCCTCTGCGCATCAGTGCACTCTCTGGCTGGGTGTGAATTCAGAGCACCGTCGGGATGCTAATTCAGATATTCAGATGGCTAAGATCTGAAGACTCTGCCTTTCTGACGGGAGAAAGAAGCAGCAGGCTGCCTGACAGCAGAACCTAAATCAGTGTAAATGATGTGTGTGTGTGTGCCTGATGTTTCCAGAACTATACAAGCATCAAGATCATCTTAATTTGACAAAGAAATTGGAAATAAGAGGCTAACAGCGTTCAAATGAACAGCGGTGTTGTTCATTTTGGTTAGCCCGATCTGCTAGCAACAAAAATAATGAATATAATCCAGTGGGATCTGATTAGCATTGCGTAACACACACGCGGCTTTCGGTCCTATTTAGCCATATTAGTGACGTACTGATGGACGTTAGACTCAAGCACAAGCAGTTTGCTTTCTGGAAGCGTCAGGAGCCATAAGAGCGATTAAGATTGGCCGCTAGGATGGGATGAGTCATGTGCCAGCGCGAACAAAAATGAGTTTGGACAGACGAGGGCAAGCTCCAGAGTTTAAAGAGAGACAAAATGGTGGAGGGAAGAAAGAACTGCAAATGCCGGTGCCGTCTAAAGAAGGCTTTTCAGTGATATTCAAACTTGTCCCTAGGGTAAATTTGCAAATTTGATGTAAATTCAAAACGAAGAAATATATAAATAGGTGTCGACAACGAGGAAGTAGAAAACCAGGAAGTGGAAGACGTGAAACAAACAGGACGTAAAATGAAAGTATATATATGTGTAGAAAATGGTAGAGTAAGCTCTCTACTAGTAAACCCACACACAGAAAGTGCTGTCCTTTAGAAGTACCAGGGCTAGAACATTAGCCATATTCCCTATAGGCCCAAAAGCCAAAGTAGTAGCCTTTTCCGGTCCTCTCCCCCCATGCGTTTCCTCTAGATTTATGACATACCCAACTACCCACAATGCAATTACAAGCCGGCTAATGAGGGACCGTGTAATGACGGATACGGCTGCCGGGGTCCCTGGAGTGCATGTTGGACACTGATGTAAAATCCTGCCCTTGTCGTCTTGCCATTGTGCAGCACACCCATGACATTCTCCTCATGTCTGCCTACTGGGAGAGTTAAGCAGCAGCTGGAGGACGGAGACTCATCAAACACCAGTCAATTCAAGCGTGCTAAGCTTCTAAAAGGCGGCCATCTTGTCAAGCGTCCCAGAGGACGCCGGACCCGCCGAGTCTTTACCCGTCTCAAGCACTTAACGATTAGAAATGTCTGTCGATTCGTCGTAATGCTACCGGTTCGATCGTAGTCTTTCTTTCGGTCGCTCATTCTTTTACGTTCCGCCTGATATTCGCTCTAATACGTCATCGTTTCTATAGTAACAGCTCGTTCACAGGGACCTGTACGGCAGATGCCCCACGTATTCCGATTTAAAAAATATTTCCTGTAAGGAGAAATGCGTTTATTTAACACTTACGGAAGGAGTCTCCAGTGTCAGCACTTTGTAACAGTCAGACGTAAAGCTGCGACTTTAAGTTTTCCGACATCTCTGTGACATGATAAGATGCGTTTGTTTATGTTTCGTTAACTTCAGGAGAGAGAAAAAAGAAAAATGACAAACGCGAGGATCCACACTGACGATGAGGTGGATTCAGGCGCAGTACAGGACCGATCGTATTCTGTCTCCTCCATACGAGGATGTAATAACAAAATGAAGTGGAATTAAACTCCTGGCCGTAAAGTAAGAGCCTGACCAGCAGATGAGATAAATGGAGACCTGGCACATTCATAACACACGCAAAACCCACCCAAAGGGAACGCGTCTTCGAAAACGTCTTTTTCGACAGGATTTTCAAAAATATCCGTAAACGTCTGTCCGTGCCGTTAACGCTTCAGGAATTCTCCTGTCAATAGATCCTAGTTATCATCAAAGCATGCAGTTTTTGAAAAGGACAACAGATCGATGGACAGAACGTTCCCACTGGTGACGACCGCAAACCTTCGAAATACGCGTCGGGTCACGTCTGTTTACGCCGGGACACGTCCAGCGTAATTACTGTAATGTCTTGTTTGGCCAACATGCTTTAAGTAAAGTTAATCAAAAACACGCAGGTCATTAAGATCCAGCCAGTGGTGTGATAAAGCGGTTAGCGTGCTGCTTAGCGCCGGACTCTGGCTTTGGAGCCCTACCGGGTGTATCCGGTGCTGGAGGATCGATAGCTAGAACCACTGGAACGGATCAATCGGAGGAGTGAGTGATGGACGGGACTGGATTCAAATTGCATAGTGAGCCTTTTTCCCTAGTGACTAATTGACCAAGGGACTAATTGATGGAGTCATCGATTGGGGAGCGCAGCGCGTAAATGCCAACTAATGAGCTTGACAGCTTCAGGATTCCTGAGCGTCCTCACTACTGCAGGTCTTCACGAACTCGTATGTAATACGTTACGAAGCGGTATGGGCCGGTGTCGCATTTTGCATAGGAGCTCTGCATTTAAACATCGGATTACTCTGCCACGAGGTGCGCCACTCATAAATACACCAGGACCCTCCAATAAAAACACAAGACGACAAGCCAATTGACACTTACACCCGGAATGATCGACAGCTGCGTTGGTGTTTTCAACTCTCCGGATATTAATACTAAATACGGTTCTTCAAGGGTTCCGAAGAATCCACTTACTCACAAGCCCAGTATTCCCAGGATAGAGGTCAGATCCACCGTGATCCTGGCCCAAATCTAGAACACTTAATAGTTTTTCAGCTTGTCCTATAAAAGGTTCTATATATAAACAGTTGGTTTCTCAATTAGACAGGATTCCAAGGAACCCTTGAGGAACCATTGTTCTTAAGAGTGCACTGTATCTCCGTTGTATGATGCTCACACTTCTCCAGGTGGGAATACACACTGGAATGGAATTCCCGGCCACCATGCACACACAAGTTCACACCTACGGCTAGTTTGGAGTCACCAATCCACCTACTGGTGTGTTTTTGGAAGGTTTGAGGAAACTCACATGAACGTGGGGAGAACAATCAGGATCAGGATCGAACCTGTGACTGGCGCTCCAATTAGAACCCTGTGACCTTTCCTCTAGGGTTCCTCTAGTCTAGACAGAGAAGCTAAAGCATCATTCAGGGTTCTGGATTTAGACTTTCTTTTAAAAGGTGAAAGGAAATCGTTCAATAATAATAATAATAACTTTTTGTAGAAATTCCTAATGTGATCTTTCAAGCAAAATTACACTCGTAGAAAAATGTCTCCTTAAAGATTTTACTAGGAAGTTCTTCTACATAGACCCTTGAAGGGTTTTTCCACAGAGGGATGAATGGACAACTCTTCAGGGTGCTGAGAAAGATAGGGAAATGTATTTTCGATTATGAAAGTACATACGGTTAGTGAATGATCTCCACATCGGTACGTAGAAAGCTGGCTGAAGTGACGGTGTGCTCACTAATGTTCTACAACCATTCTTTTTTTATTTATTTATTTTCAAAATGCAATTTATTTTTGCCCAAAGTTGAGTTTCTTCCACGCTGCCTGGAGCTTTGCATCATTGGTCCACGGGGTTCTAACTAGACACACACGCCAAAATCCATCAGATCCACAGCGATGCTCGGATTCTACTCGACTTCTGTCTGGAAGCAATCGGACTGAATCAACTTTATTTATCCCCAGGCGGGCAGTTCAACCATTGCTGGGCTTTTCAGCCGTGACTGCAGAAGCAGTGATAAATAAATAAATAAATAAATAAATAAATAAATAAGCAAGCACACACACGGAGTGCATCAAATTAACGTCACGACTCCAACAAACAAAGAGAAGAAAGAGTATACAGAAACTACTGCTACAACGTAATGCCATGACCTCTATCGGTTCAGTGCTCCAAATATTCCTATCTCTATTCAGATTTAAACCTGAAATGGGCGTGGCCTAAACAGGGAGGATCCCCCCCCACGTTTAGACAGACATGTTTTGTTTTAAATCCCACTCATTCTGTTAGGGTCACACAAAAGGGTCAGAAGGGTCACGACCTTGCTCATGACCTCACGACCTCTCGGGCATGCGTGTGTAGAACGTAAACTCGTGCGCGTACTTTAAAACGGTGCGCGTTATTGTGCCGGAGACGGTCTTATAGGAGAAAGAGCGTCGCCTGTCACGCGGCTATAGCATCAACGCAACGAGGTCTCTGAATATTTCAGCAGCGCTCGAATCACGGAGGAATGCGGATTCGCTCAAAGACTACGGGATAAACTGTCGTCAGATCGGTTAAAGTGGATATTCCACATCTGTTCGTTTGGCGGAGGATTTTATCCAAAGCGCCTCGGGTCCGGGAACAGAGCTGAGCAGCTGAGGGCTATGCGTCTTGGTCAGGAGCCCAGTAAAGGCTCCAAAGTGGGCAACCAAATGGCGGGCTACCAAACTAAAGTTTCACCCTAACGTCAGCAGATTGTGCCGTAGCCATCCAGAACTCTTCTGGTCTCTGGATGAGAACTTCCTGTTCCCTGTATACATCAGGGTTTCTTTTTTTCAACAAACGCGTAGAATAATCATTATATCAATATCAATATGACCAACAGCTAGCCAACTGTTTTATGATGCCAAGCTCTCATTGGCTGTGCTTGAGGGGGCGGGGCTTCCTGGGGGTGGTCTATTATCATGATACGAAATATTTGTCAAAAGTTATGAGACTCGATGATATCCTTCAAGATGAGTAGCTGTCTTATAATAACAACGGGGGAATAAATACGACTTAAAAAATTAAATAATGCAGAATTATTTTGATTCTAATTAAATACTATAGTAAAGCGTTAAAAACAATTCTTTAATATTACTTACTCCTACTACAACTATTATTATTATTATTATTATCATCATCACTGTGTTTTACTTATATATGCATTAATATATGACATATTTAACAAGAATAATTAGTAGTAGGTGTGAAACAATTACAAGAAATACTACTACTACTACTACTAATAATAATAATAAATATAGAAGTATTTAAAACAGATCCACACAAAGAATAAAGTGCCACTGTGATATAAACGAGGTTATAAGGCTTAGAACCGCTCCGGTACAGTTATAATTAGAAAAATAAATAAATAAGCCCACTGTAGTTTCTCAGACACTTGCGTATGTCACCCAGCAGCAGTTTAATTAACTCGGCCTGAGGTGAAGAAGCTGTACACACCGCTACACACCGTCACACACACCGCTACACAGCTTCTTCATCCTGATATCACTCTTCCTCAGCTTCATCTTTATTCTGTTCAGCGAAGATACGGCAAACGGGACGCGACACCCATGCACGCGTCGGGGGAAAAAAGCCGGAGCTGTTACATTTTCATCTGCGTCACGTTATCACCGCTCACACATCCACCACTCACACACCCGCACTTTCCCTAAACGGAAATCCGGCTCCGCACGCACGTGTACGGATATCTCGTCGGAGCGTAGCGTCCCGTATTCACGGCTCTCGTGTCGTACGCACACTCTGCGTTGCAGATTTTTCCCGAACGCCGTTCGGTTCTCTCCGGATTTAAACAGACCGGCGCTTTGTTTGCGTTTGTACAAACCAGGACGCAGAATTCATGAAGGGATTAGCCGGCATATCAAAAGAAAGTAGCGCCGCCTCAGACAGTAGCGTTTTGGCGTCAGGGCTCACGATCAGGCGTGACGTAGATCGATTATACAACTTTCGGATTCGAATATTTCATTTATATAATGAAATCATTCCTGTAAAAAAAAATTAAAAAATAGACAATCGTTTAATGTGTCCCTAGGTTAACTAGCAGCCCGGGTGGATATGTAAGCGCTAGTTAACTAGCATTAAATCTAGCATAGTGTCACCGGTTCACGTAAATTCGTTGGGTTTTGTTTTGTTTTATGAGGATTTATTCAACAACAAACAAACTTCTCCAAATATACCATAATATAGCCGGCACCGGAAAAGCGCTAGCTAACTGTTAAAGGAAACTAGCTCACACCGTCACGTTAACTCGAGTCCACGTTGGGTTAGAGAGTTAAGAGTTAGCCAGCTAGCGTGTCATGAGGGATTTTCCTGACGTTCCAGGACATCCTCCTCAGCTTGGAAGTCCTACGAGTAGTCGGGAACGCGACCTGAAGCCCGAGTTCTTCACGTGACCGAGTCAAATCCACATGGCCGCTCTCACCGTCGACAGGAAAATCACTGCTTTCGTTTTAAACAGAGATTAGAGTCGAATTTGCTGCTTTAGCTCACGCAACATAATAATTCATGGTAATATAGAATATTATTTAGATTTTATACACGTTATAAAATAATCATTTAAAAATATACAATAATACACTTATTCCTCTTCTTCTTATTACACAGGATATTATTTATCATTATTATTAGTGATCAGATTCCTAGATTCCTGGTGATTGCTGTTTAATTTTAACCACTTAAACATCTTTATAACTTCCCCCATGTCCATTTTTCCGTAAGCTCTGTCGAAAGTGAGGAGAACGGGAAGCAAATGAAAATAGGAACCAAAAGATGAAACCCTGTACCACGTGGATGGTCTGGAGAGTTTAGACTTTAGATTGTTGAGGTTGTGGGAGTTTTTTTTTCACTTTCAATAAGTCAGCATAAATATTGAAATAACCTCATCTCAGTTTACTGCTGATGCGAGAATCCCAGCAGCTCCGAGGCGCACGAGACTGTCACTTACCAGCGAGCATTTGTACAAACATCTCGCTTACGTTAGCTGATCAGAGCGCAGGTATCTGAGTAACTAAGAGTTTCATAAGCCTTCACATCACGCTTTTACACGGTGTCACACAACGGGAGAAACCGAGCTGCTTCATAAATATGCATTAACTGCAGATCTGCATACAGAGTGTGTGTGTGCGTGTGTGAGAGAGAGAGAGAGAGAGTGTGTGAATGTGTGTGTGAGAGAGCGAGTGTGTAAATGTGTGTGTGAGAGAGCGAGTGTGTGAATGTGTGTGTGTGTGTATGATGGTGTTTGAGAGCGTTTGATAAGGTGCAAGTGTGTGTGTGAGAGAGAGAGAGTGTAATGTGTGTTTGTATGTGATAACGTGTGTGTGATAATGTGTGCGACAGTGTGTGTTTGTGTGATGGTGTGAGTGCGTTTGATAAGGTGCAAGAGTGTGTGTGTCTGTGAGAGTGTGAGAGACTGTGATAGTGTGTGCGAGGGTGTGTGAGTGTATGATAGTGTCTGCGAGAGTAAGTGTGAGAGAGTGTGTGATAGTGTATGATAGTGTGTGTGTGTGTGAGTGTGAGAGAGTGTGTGATAGTGTATGATAGTGTCTGCGAGAGTGAGTGTGAGAGAGTGTGTGATAGTGTATGATAGTGTGTGTGTGTGTGAGTGTGAGAGTGTGTGATAGTGTATGATAGTGTGTGTGTGTGTGAGTGTGAGAGTGTGTGATAGTGTATGATAGTGTGTGATAGTGTATGATAGTGTGTGCGAGAGCGAGTGATAGTGTATGATAGTGTGTGTGAGAGTGTGTGATAGTGTGTGTGATAGTGTATGATAGTGTGTGCGAGAGCGAGTGATAGTGTATGATAGTGTGTGTGAGAGTGTGTGATAGTGTGTGTGATAGTGTATGATAGTGTGTGCGAGAGCGAGTGATAGTGTATGATAGTGTGTGTGAGAGTGTGTGATAGTGTGTGTGATAGTGTATGATAGTGTGTGCGAGAGCGAGTGATAGTGTATGATAGTGTGTGCGAGAGCGAGTGATAGTGTATGATAGTGTGTGTGATAGTGTATGATAGTGTGTGTGATAGTGTATGATAGTGTGTGCGAGAGCGAGTGATAGTGTATGATAGTGTGTGTGAGAGTGTGTGATGGTGTATGATAGTGTGTGTGTGTGTGATAGTGTATGATAGTGTGTGTGATAGTGTATGATAGTGTGTGCGAGAGCGAGTGATAGTGTATGATAGTGTGTGCGAGAGCGAGTGATAGTGTATGATAGTGTGTGTGAGAGTGTGTGATGGTGTATGATAGTGTGTGTGTGTGTGATAGTGTATGATAGTGTGTGTGATAGTGTATGATAGTGTGTGCGAGAGCGAGTGATAGTGTATGATAGTGTGTGCGAGAGCGAGTGATAGTGTATGATAGTGTGTGTGAGAGTGTGTGATGGTGTATGATAGTGTGTGTGTGTGTGATAGTGTATGATAGTGTGTGTGATAGTGTATGATAGTGTGTGCGAGAGCGAGTGATAGTGTATGATAGTGTGTGCGAGAGCGAGTGATAGTGTATGATAGTGTGTGCGAGAGCGAGTGATAGTGTATGATAGTGTGTGCGAGAGCGAGTGATAGTGTATGATAGTGTGTGTGAGAGTGTGTGATGGTGTATGATAGTGTGTGTGTGTGTGATAGTGTATGATAGTGTGTGTGATAGTGTATGATAGTGTGTGCGAGAGCGAGTGATAGTGTATGATAGTGTGTGCGAGAGCGAGTGATAGTGTATGATAGTGTGTGCGAGAGCGAGTGATAGTGTATGATAGTGTGTGCGAGAGCGAGTGATAGTGTATGATAGTGTGTGTGATAGTGTATGATAGTGTGTGTGATAGTGTATGATAGTGTGTGCGAGAGCGAGTGATAGTGTATGATAGTGTGTGTGAGAGTGTGTGATGGTGTATGATAGTGTGTGTGTGTGTGATAGTGTATGATAGTGTGTGTGATAGTGTATGATAGTGTGTGCGAGAGCGAGTGATAGTGTATGATAGTGTGTGCGAGAGCGAGTGATAGTGTATGATAGTGTGTGTGAGAGTGTGTGATGGTGTATGATAGTGTGTGTGTGTGTGATAGTGTATGATAGTGTGTGTGATAGTGTATGATAGTGTGTGCGAGAGCGAGTGATAGTGTATGATAGTGTGTGCGAGAGCGAGTGATAGTGTATGATAGTGTGTGTGATGGTGTATGATAGTGTGTGTGTGTGTGTGATAGTGTATGATAGTGTGTGCGAGAGCGAGTGATAGTGTATGATAGTGTGTGTGAGAGTGTGTGATGGTGTATGATAGTGTGTGTGTGTGTGATAGTGTATGATAGTGTGTGTGATAGTGTATGATAGTGTGTGCGAGAGCGAGTGATAGTGTATGATAGTGTGTGCGAGAGCGAGTGATAGTGTATGATAGTGTGTGTGATAGTGTATGATAGTGTGTGTGATAGTGTATGATAGTGTGTGCGAGAGCGAGTGATAGTGTATGATAGTGTGTGCGAGAGCGAGTGATAGTGTATGATAGTGTGTGCGAGAGCGAGTGATAGTGTATGATAGTGTGTGTGATAGTGTATGAGTGTGTGTGATAGTGTATGATAGTGTGTGCGAGAGCGAGTGATAGTGTATGATAGTGTGTGCGAGAGCGAGTGATAGTGTATGATAGTGTGTGTGATGGTGTATGATAGTGTGTGTGTGTGTGTGTGATAGTGTATGATAGTGTGTGCGAGAGCGAGTGATAGTGTATGATAGTGTGTGTGAGAGTGCGAGTGTGTGAGACTGTGTGATAGTGTGTGCGAGAGTGTGCTAGACTCGTTCGGCGAGTCCAGACGCGACAGCATTAAAATGTCACGACCTTCATGAAATTCCTGCAGATCAGCATCATGAAGCTGTTAATAAATGAGAATTCCCTCCATCATCTCGTCTTCCTCGTGTTCCTCGAACAGCTTCTGCACAAACCTGATCACTCTCTCGCACCTTCAGCTGGCGTGGTCAATCCTTTTCCATGAGAAGAAACCTCGGCGTGAAAATTTCCCCCTCCGTCTTCCAGAATGACTCGGAGCACGCGGCGCACTCGCGGCGTTCTGATCGCTCTTCATCGATCAGACGGTCAGGAGGTCACGACACCGAACCCTTAAGAAGAGCTTTTCGACGGACGTCACGCTTTTATCCGTTTACAGTTACATGTACAGTACAGCAGTACGGAATCGCAGGTTTATACGCTGTTGACGCGCTCGCTCGGATGTGTTACGGTTTCCATAGCAACGGCTCGTTCACAGGTACTTGGAGGATATTTTTTTGCGCCAGGAGAAACATGTTTATTTAACATTTACGGAAGGAGTCTCCAGCGTCAGCGCAGCGTCCAAGCTTTCGGACGTCTTCAGGACAGACGAGTTCACGATTTGTTTGTGTTTTTTTAGAGAGAAATTCAAGAGAGAGAGAAAAGAGAGAGACGAGAGAAAAGAAAGAAAAGAGAGAGAAGAGGGAGGAAAGAAAAGAGAGAGAAAAGAGAAATGTGAGGAAAAAAAGAGAGAAAAGACAGAGAGGAGAGAAAAGAGAGAAAATAGAAAAGAGAGAGAAAAGAGAGGAGAGAAATGTGAGAGAAAAAAGAGAGAGAGAAAAGAGAGGAGAGAAAAGAGAGAAATGTGAGAGAAAAAAGTCAAAGAAAAAAGAAAGAGAAGAGAGAGAGGAGAGAAAAGAGAGAGAGGAAAGAGAGAAGAGAGAAAAGTGAGAGAAAAAAGAGAGAGAGAAGAGAGAGGACAGAAAAGAGAGAGAGAGAAAAGAGAGAGAGAAGAGAGGACAGAAAAGAGAGAGAGAGAAAAGAGAGAGAGATGTGAAAGAAAAGAGAGAGAACGAGAGAAGCTGGTGAGGGAAGGAGTGTTTGGAGCTGCTGGAGGAAAGGTATCAGTAAGTTGCTGTGGTGCGAGAGGAATAAACCCCCCGGGACGTGCCGTTACAGGACAATAATCAACGTCCGCGTGATAACCGACCGAGACCGTCCTGTCAGAAACGAGAACTTTCTTCTCTTTTTCCTCGTAGAATCTCGGGAGTTTGCGTTCCTAATCTAACTTCATTCCTCGGATCTGACTCGGCTACAGAAAGTTCTCGTGCTCTCTCTTCCACACCTGGAGCATTAGCATAGCGCTCTCATCTCGCCTCGGTGCCTCGGTATCAACACCCCGAGCTCCCGGAGGCGCTGAGGGAATCTGCTGAGTCGGCAAGTGCCTCTATGATACGTAAAACAAACAATCCAAATATCCCGAGGCAGTCATGCAAACGTACATCCCCTTCCTCCGTAACCTAGCGCATTTTTCTCACTTTGCAGGAACAGGAAGTAAATGACACGCCGGCTCTGTTTACCGAATCCCTCCGCCCGTCACGCTGGTTTTAGAGTCAGTGAATAAAATCAAATGATCTGCCTCAATACGTGGCACGCGCCGACGCTTTTTTTTTCCTCCCCTCTTCCATTTTCTCCGTTCTTATTTTCCCCCCAGACTAAACCACAATAAGAGATGATCCAGTATACGCCGCTGCTGTAAAAACACGCGTTACCCTCGTACGTTTCCGCACACTGGAGCCAAAATTGCTTGTTTTCTTTTTCCTGATGTGAAATGGGAGCTGGCGCTGTGACTCACTGTGAAATGGGAGCTGACGGCACCTTGCACAAAGGGCGCTCCATAAACACGCATATTTAATCCAGGAATCGTGTTCTGGCAGCGCTCCAATCAACAATCAACAACCCTGGGTCCAATCTACAGAACTTAGACTGTGTACACAAACCTGGTCCATTCCTTCAATCCTGACTCTTACGGTTGGCGCGCACCGTTTGTTTCGCCCGGGTGGTCCTCAGGAAAAAATAATGAATTAATTAATTAATTAATTCGCTGGAGTAATCCAGGATCTCGATCCTCTATCCTAAACTTACAGTACTCCTTTTTACCTGCTTCTGGATTAGCGCAACAGCCTAAGCTAGCAAACCCGCGTGTCTGCTATTATTAGCGTGTTTATTTATTATAATTTATATAGATATATTTAAATTACATTAGCACATGCACCACATAGACTATAAACATCGCTGTGGATGCTCTTCCTTGTATACACGCGCTGTCGGCCCTCTTCCTCATACATGAGCTCACAGGCTCCCACGATTGGCTAGTGTCGCTGTGATTGGCAGGCGAGAGAAAGATAGAGAGAGAGACAGAGAGAGAGAGAGAGTAGGCCCCTCCCACCCTGAAACAGCACGGACAATCACGCCGCGCCCTCTCTCGGACTGGCCGTGACATCGCCTGGATTCGAACTCGCAAAACTTCGGACGACAGGGACGGACATCGCTTTGTTTCTTCCGTCCGTCACCGTTCCGTCCGTCTGCTCTTTATTTTCTCGCGTACGTGTTCTCTCCGTCGTATTCTTTCCTCCGTGTCCTCGTGCACCGCTCGTCACGTTTCTGCCGGATCTCAAGCTGAAAAAAAACTAAAGACGACGCCGTGTCTAAGATGTCTAACGTCCCCCCCCTCCCACCTCTTTTTTTTTTTTGAGTCATTTCTTATGAAAATCCCTCCACACACACACACACACACACACACACACACACACTGACAGCACTGACAAACTGTAGCTCTAACAGCATCGTTCATCACAGCGCACAGAAAGAAAAACACTTCTATTTACCATCCAGCATCGAGGGCACATTGTGTGGTTTACGTCTCTCTGGATCCAGAGAGAGAGAGAGAGAGAGAGAGAGAGAGAGAGAGAGAGTTCTAGTCGTCATGGAAACACACCTTTTTTTTTTTTGTTTGAATATTAACGCTGCCTAATAGATCTTTGCAGAAGCTAGCAAAAAGCTTGTGACAGTTATGAAAAGCCTCTTTGAGGACGAAAGCAGCTCGGGCGGTGGAAGCCAAGATAAAACACGTCTTCAAAGCCGCCGCTCCGTTCCGTCCCATCCCTCCTTCTTACGCAGAAATCCCTCTTTTCAGACGCCGTGCTAATTGATTCTTCCTAATCAGAGTTAGCGCGCGCAGCAAACCTCGCCGTACAAACGTTTCGCATTTTCATCGTATTTACATAGTTCTCGTGTTTGTTGCCTGACGAGTCAGGGATAAACACACTGTAAACTCCTCCGGCCTGAAGACTTGCGGTTACAGCCTCACCGCTGACTGATACACAGCGCCGACACTGGAGACTCCTTCCATAAACGTTACATCAACACATTTCTCCTCACAGAAAACTCCTATCGACGATGGATGAGCGGTTACTATAGAAACGATAAGGCATTCGAAAAAACGCATTAATAAATGCACTTCCTGGAGTAAACGTGATGTCAGTTACAGTTCCGCATCATTAACAGTTGGGTGGGATTAAAGGTCACAGCGTGAAGGTCGTTCTCTCTCTCTCACACACACACACACACACACACACACACACACACACACACACACACACGGATAAGGATGTTATGCCGCGGTCATGCTGTTGTCTGTGTTTTTAACACCCAGCAGCTGGTAGCTCTCCTTCAGAGACCGGCGCGAACAATAGGTTCCAGGGGGGAAAAAAAAGAAAATTCAGCATCAAATTGTGCAGCGTCCAAATAACAGCGGCCTCCGAACTCCGCACTCTGAGCTGGAGCGCGTCTGCTCGCGCTGATAAACACTCCTGCAGGGAAAGATCTGAGAAACGCTCACAGCCTCCTCACTGCTGTTTAACAACGTGTGTGTGGGGTTTAAACCTTCTGCTGGCCAACACACACTTCCTCCTTCCTTTCATGACACACTTACTCCTTCCTTCCATGACACACTTACTCCTTCCATTACACACTTCCTCCTTCCTTCCATGACACACTTCCGCCTTCCATTACGCACTTCCTCCTTCCTTTCATGACACACTTCCTCCTTCCTTCCATGACACACTTCCTCCTTCCATTACACACTTCCTCCTTCCTTCCATTACGCACTTCCTCCTTCCTTTCATGACACACTTCCTCCTTCCTTCCATGACACACTTCCTCCTTCTATTACACACTTCCTCCTTCCTTCCATTACACACTTCCTCCTTCCTTTCATGACACACTTCCTCCTTCCTTTCATGACACACTTCCTCCTTCCTTCCATGAAACACTTCCTCCTTCCTTTCATGACACACTTCCTCCTTCCTTCCATGATGCACTTCCTCCTTCCTTCCATGACACACTTCTGCCTTCCATTACGCACTTCCTCCTTCCTTCCATGAAACACTTCCTCCTTCCTTCCATGAAACACTTCCTCCTTCCTTCCATGACGCACTTCCTCCTTCCTTCCATGACACACTTCCGCCTTCCATTACGCACTTCCTCCTTCCTTTCATGATACACTTCCTCCTTCCTTCCATTACGCACTTCCTCCTTCCTTCCATGACGCACTTCCTCCTTCCTTCCATGACACACTTCCTCCTTCCATTACACACTTCCTCCTTCCTTCCATTACACACTTCCTCCTTCCTTTCATGACACACTTCCTCCTTCCTTTCATGACACACTTCCTCCTTCCTTCCATGAAACACTTCCTCCTTCCTTTCATGACACACTTCCTCCTTCCTTCCATGATGCACTTCCTCCTTCCTTCCATGACACACTTCTGCCTTCCATTACGCACTTCCTCCTTCCTTCCATGAAACACTTCCTCCTTCCTTCCATGACGCACTTCCTCCTTCCTTCCATGACACACTTCCGCCTTCCATTACGCACTTCCTCCTTCCTTTCATGATACACTTCCTCCTTCCTTCCATTACGCACTTCCTCCTTCCTTCCATTACGCACTTCCTCCTTCCTTCCATGAAACACTTCCTCC